>NC_136489.1:155939878-155992378 GCF_053919585.1 Euprymna scolopes | reverse complement strand
TAATTTCTACATGAGACATAATTTTATAAAATAGCTCAAACCAAAATATGAAAATTTCATTGTTCAAATATTTCAGAATTCCTGTCGCTTCTGCAACGGTCTCATCTACATATGATGTTGACCGAATTTCAGTGACAGTTTTTTTATGCTGGTACATTTTCATGAACTCTATTTATGTATGTTAAAGTTCCACCTTGTGGCGGATACACGTAGAATGCTTACATCTAGATGCTTCTTGAAAAATGGACAGACGCTGTGGTGATCTAGAAAAGAAAGTCGGAATAGACAAAATGTTAGAGATAAATATTCTAGCATTTCGTGTAATGCTTGCTGCATTCCTCATTATCAAATTAAGTGGATGCGCATAACAGTGAGTGAAATGCGCATTACTATAATATGTTTTTATTTTCGCCTGAACACCAGCTTTTTTGCCTTTCATGACATTTGCATCATCAAATGTCTGAGCTATCAGATTTTGGCGATTCCCTTGAAGGATTATATCTAATTGTTGTAGAATACATTTTGATATCCCATCAGCGGTTTGGTTTTCTGGAATAAAGAATCCCCAAATGCGTTCAAGTATTTTTTCATCCAAGACGTACCGTAAAACAATGATCATTTGTGTATGTTCAGACATATCTGCTGTATCATCAGCCATGACAGCTACAAAGGAAGCTTTGGTAATTTCTGCCCTTATTTCATCACGGTATATTTGTAAAAGACAATCAAGTATGTCATTCTGAATAGTCTTGGAAACACCTTTGAAGACATCACTGGTTTCTAAGTGGTTCTTTAAATCTGGATCTAATCAAGATGCAAAATGTAGAAATCCTCTAAATAAACTTGGATTTACTGAATCATCTTTTTCATCATGTCCTTGTAAGGGAGTTTCAAAGTTCGCACAAAAGAAAATACAATCTATTATTTAAGATAAAATTTCACGGTTCTTCTTAACATTCGTGTTATGATGATTGATTGAAAGTCTGCAGGCCTCACTAAGTTTTTCTTTAATATTTATGATCCCCAAAATTGATAGGGAAACTACATTGTCAACGTGTTTCTCATGCTTTTTCAGTTCTATCTTTCATTTTGCTAATAGTTCTGAAACTATCTTTTGTCCATGTTACCTCACCCCCTAACAACAAACAAGGAAAGCAGAACAATGCCTTTTTTAGTTGACAGCCGCAAAGCCCACTTTTCCGTTGGTACCATTAAAGCTACGAATATACACTTTGTTATTGGTAATGCCTGGCTGAGATATTTGAATATCAGGTGTTGAACGGCTTCTTTTCTTAATTTCAGCTTTATCATGGAGAGTTCCAGAGCAGACATCCTAACTTTGATCTCTGAACGTATATATCATTCACTGGACAAAGTGGGGGAGGGCAAAGCGGTACCTCTAGATATATCTAAGGCTTTTGACAGGGTATGGCATGAGGGTCTCCTCAGGAAAATCAGATCATACGGTATCACTGGTAGAATACTTAAAATGATTAAATCCTTCTAAGATAAGAGAAAAATCCAGGTTGTCCTCGACGGTCGTACATCTAAACAATATGATATAAATGCGGGGGTGCCCCAGGGTTCTATTCTTGGACCTTTATTGTTCCTGATATTCATAAATGACCTCCCCGACAAAATTGCCTCTGAGATGGGTATATATGCTGATGACACTACACTCGATGACAGGCACGACAGGAAGACGAATGAACACATTTCTAAAGAAATGGCAGAAACACTAGAGGAAGACCTCCAATCTGTAGTGGAATGGGGACAAAAGTGGTTGGTCGCTTCAATGCTGCCAAGACTAAACTAGTTTCATTCAATAATTACAAGAAACCCTCTCTACCACCCATAGCAATGGCCAACGACTCTTTATCTGAGAGTCCATCTTTCAAACTCCTTGGCCTAACGTTCACAGGAAACATGAGTTGGAACAATTACATTGAAGGCATTGCCAGGGCCGCTGCAAGAAAGGTGGGCTCTTTCTGCCGTGCTAGAAAACTACTAACACCCGAAAGTATCCTGTACCTCTATAAGGCCACCATTCGCCCATGTATGGAGTATTGCTGCCACATCTGGGCTGGTGCATCTGCTACTAGTCTCTCGCTCCTTGACAAGGTTCAAAAGAGAGTCGCAAATCTGATAGGCCCTGAACTGGCATCTAAGCTTCAGCCTCTGTCCCATCGACGAAATGTTGCATCCCTCTGCTTTTTCTACAAGTATTTTGGTGGTGAATGCTCTGACGAACTGCAATCACTTGTGCCCCCACGACGTGAGCACCCTCGACAAACCCGACAGGCTGCTAAATCCCACTCCCACTCTGTAGAGATCCCTAGATGTAAAAGATCTTTTTAATCCAATAGTTTCTTCCCCAGAACCGCTAGACTCTGGAATTCCATTCCAGGTCCCTGCTTCCCCAACAGTACTGACGTGCAGAAGTTCAAGTGTAACTTGAACCGACATCTTGCTGCCCAAATCCCTACATAGTACCCCAGTAGTTGTTGCCCCTTATAGTAGCCCCTACACCAAAGTGGCAATTTGCCTTGTTTGGGGTAAAATGTAATAATAAAAAAAAGACAGCTGTGAAAACTCAATCTGTTGAAGTTCATTTACCGTCGCAGAAGTTATTTCTTGGGGATGCAAGGAGACCATGGTTAAATTCTTTTTATATCAATTGTATTGGGAAAGGTAAGTACTAGGTAGTCTATTAGTAGAATATCAATTAGGGTAGAAGGAATACAATGTTTACGTGATCCTCTTGCGATTCAACTGAACCAGAAGTTCTAACTGAGTTGAATCATACTTTTATAACTTTTAAGTCACAGATTTTTATTAACGAAAAAAGTTTTACTATTTAACAACGGTTTTATTTATAAAAAGCTTGTTGTTAATTAAAAATAGGCGTATAACAAAATAATCTTGTCATTACAATTGATTTTTTTAAATCAAATATTTTTAACGTTGCCATTATAAACCGTCGAAAAAGGGGTAATACGCAAAAACATTTTAATTAAAAAACACTATTTTAGATTGTGTACACTTTACAGAGTAATAAAAAATATACAAATATATTTTATTTAAACTTTACAGATAAAATAAAATTTTACAGGCAAACAAACGAACAATATTTTTTAAAATACATTTTATTTACAATTTTTTAATAATTTATTTTTTCATAAAAACAAAATCTTTGAAATTTACTTGCCTGCATACGATGGTAAAGTTAGGAGTTTACCATTTAAAAATGGTTTTATTGGATAACAGTTTAATTTAAAATTTAAAAATGTGGGTTTTTATAACAAAACTTTGTAAATAAAATATAGAATAAAGGTTTACATATTTGTACTATGAGCAAACAAAAATTTAAAGATACATAATTTTATTTACAAATCTTTTTACAATTTTTTATATAAAAATAAAAACAAACTTTGCTATTTACTAAGCTTATTATAAAAAACGGTTTTACATACTCGCCTTGTTATTGCACATTTTAATTTAAAAATTTGTTCAAAGTGTAAAACTTCTTGCTTTGTCCTCGTGGGAGGTAAATAAATGCTAAAGATAATATATATATATATATATATATATATATATATATATATATATAATGTGTGTGTATATATGTGTGTGTATATATGTGTGTATATATATGCGTGTATACATATATGCGTGCATATATATGTGTGTATATATATCGTGTGTGTATATATATGTATATATATGTCTATGTCTATATGTATATGTGTGTATATATGTGTGTATATATATGTGTGTGTATATATATGTGTATATATGTGTATATATATGTGTGTGCATATATATGTGTGTGTATATGTGTGTGTATATATGTGTGGGTGTATATATGTGTATGTATATGTTTATATATATATATATATACATACGTGTGTGTGTGTATATACAGGGTGTCCACAAAGTGTGGCTGCATAATGTAGCCAGACTTTGTGGACACTCTCTCTCTCTATCTATATATATATATATATGTGTGTGTGTGTGTGTGCATATATATATATATGTGTATATATATATATGTATATAAATATATATATTTATATATATATGTATATATATATATTTATATATATATGTATATAAATATATATATTTATATATACATATGTATATATATATATATATATATATATATATATATATATATATATATATATATATAAGGTAAAAACATTTCTAACTAAAAGGTATTTTAAAAATAAAATTTTCTTCGCTTTTCTATGGAAAAAATTTTAAATATTTTTTATTCTGTAAAGTTTAACTACTACAAAATAAATAGATTTCAAACTACTTAAAAACTCAAACAAAATGAGTCATATAGGTAAAAACAAAATAACATTAGTCGCGTTAGTAGCTTTAAGGCTAAAAGCCCAAACACTTATAATTAAAAAAAGTTAGGCATATTGTATATTTTTGTCTGCTTGAATAGCATTTTAAAGTGTCGGATTTTTTTAAGGTGGAGATTTTATTGACAAGAACAAGTTACACTTTTGAATAATAATAATAATAATAATAATAATAATAATAATAATAATAATAATAATAATAATAATAATAATAATAAAAAGAAAACATTTGTAAACAAGTCTCTTAAAAAAAAAGCGAAAACGCGCAAACACCGCGTTTGGAACTGCGAAAACTAAAGTTCCAAATTGGCTCATATCGACCGTCTAGATCGCTTTTCTATAGAAAAAGAATGTAAATATTTTTTTTTATTCTGTAAAGTTTAACTACTACAAAATAAATAGATTTCAAACTATTTAAAAATACAAATAAAATAAGCCATATAGGTAAAAAAAAAACTTAACATTAGTCGCGTTGGTAGCTTCAAGACTAAAAGCACGAACACTGTTAATTAAAAAAAAAAAGTTTGGCATATTGTATATTTTTTCTGCTTAAATCGCATTTAAATGTGTGGGACTTTTTTTTAAAGTGGAGATTTTTACAAGAACGCGTTACACTTTTTAATTATAATAAAACGAAAACATTTGTAAACAAGCCTCTTAAAAAAAATAAGCGAAAACGCGCAAACACCGCGTTTGGAACTGCGAAAACTACAGTTCAAACTGGCTCATATCGGCCGTTCTAGATCGGGCATGCGCACAAGCGAACTTCACAAAGATTGTGTAACTGTGAATTTCGCAGCTCCAAGCAGAGTTTTGCTTTTATGCTTATATGAGTATTGGGACAATTATCGATATTAAGCTTCAGGATTATATATATATATATATATATATATATATATATATATATATATATATATATATATATATATATATATCACATAGAAAGAAAAAAAAATAAACCTATTCTTTTTAACGTGTATCGATAATAATGAGTAGAAATGACTTGGGGGTGCTGCAGTTCCACAGCTCCAGGTACGAGCCGCCACTTCTACAGACACTAGTATTTCATCTTCGATAGATTCGAACCCGGCGACACAAGTCATCTCTAGCTTGATTAGCAAGGGCAGTATCCATTCGGCTACCGTTAACCGTGTGAAATTATATATACATATCTATCTATCTATCTATCTATCTATCTATCTATGGGAAGAAACTACACGATCATTTGCAGGCTTTTTGATAAATATCGTACTATTTTATGGTTAAAATTTTATGACAATTGGTAAAAAAAAAAACTTTAATTTAAAACTAATAAAATTTTCCTACATTTGTATATATAGTGTCCTGGCAAGCCAGCTTTAGTATTGCTATTCGGGTATAAATTTAGCTTTTTTTTTTAAATCATTGGTTGTCTCCCCTGTTGCTTTGCCAGACTATTAATATATACAATAATATGAACGTTTGTGTAAGCCATCGGACTCGTATTGGAATTCTAGAATAAAACAGGACGTAACGTCTTTGGAATGGTTTTTCTCGCATCTAACCGAAGCATATCTATTTTAGACTTTAAACCTGGAACCGGAATGTACTGAGAATGGTTCCTTTTTCTTCCGTTCCTGCGCAGGAAACTAAATGTTACATAAAGTTTAATGTGGTAAACATCAGACTACCTAAAGTGTTATCTGGGATAATACAAATATCTACGCGATCAGAAGCTCTTGAGGCAAGACGACAAAACACACTTTGCAGTGGAAACATCAAACTATAACTGGGGTAAGCAGATCCTCCGACAACATTGAACAATAAATCAAATGAATATCAAGAAACACAACCACTGCCTATTTGCTAGAATTGTGCCAAGAATTCTCCGATCTTTATGAAGGATAGAAGTTTGCTAAGTCATTAATTTTTTTTAATTTGAGGAAAAATATCCATCCAAAATAATTTCTATCTCTCTCTCTCTCTCTCTCTCTCTCTCTCTCTCTCTCTCTATGTATATATATATATACTTGTCTATTGTTATATAAACATGTTTACATCCCGCTGCTACAAACAGCCATTTGTTTCAATCAAACATCAGGCATATTCATTGAACATTTGAATAGTCAAGTCGCTGCCTGATGATATATGTTGTTTGATTTAAACAAATGGCTGTTTGTAGCAGCGGGATGTAAACATGTCTATATAACAATAAACAAGTATCATCAGCTCTTTTTATTGAGCACTATCTAACAACCTCGTTGAATTCACTAGTCTATTACTTTTGAATAAAAAACCCGAGTACATATATATATATATATATATATATATATATATGCATTATAGTTGTTAAAAAAGAAAGACTGAGTATTTTTGTATCCATGGTAAAAAGAAGGAGGAACGGAAATTATTTAATGGACGTTAAAAAATAAATAAATAAAGAAAGAAAGAAAGAAGAGGATAGAGTAAGCCGACGGAGGTTCGTCCTCAATTTTCTTCGTTGTATAACTATCATAACGATAGATATATTACAGTCGTTCCTCCATTATTTATCTTTCCAATAGTTTGCTTTTATTTTAGTCGTTGCTCTGTTTGAATCCGTTTCCCTGTACAAAAAAAAAAAAAAATCAAAGAAACCCTCGAGTCGGCTTAGAAAGTGAGGGCAAATCCGGTCGGTTTACCCCAGCCCCTTATTTATTTATTTTTTTAACCTTCTATCAAATTTTTTTAGTCCATCCTTATTGAAAACCAATTCTTCTTTTTAACATCTATAATAATACCCCTAATAATAATAATACACCTAATATATATATATATATATATATATATATAAATTATTATTCCTTTCTGTTTCTTTGTAAGTTTGTAAGTCCTCAATTTGATTAATACATAAAAAAGACCCGTTACTTTACTTCTTTATTTACTTCTTTATTTATTTCTATATATACAATAAAGATGCCTCGTCATTTGCATATTGCATTAGGGAAAATCGATTTTATTAAATAGCGGTATATTAGTTAGTATTTCTTGTGAAAGAATTGTTTTAAGTGTTCTATTTAAAATTTTTATTTGATAAACTTTAAATAACAATATATTTGATAATATATTTAATTTAATTTATTTGAAAATATTTCTAACATCGACTTTTTTCTAAGACGTAGAGTTATCTCCCCCTGTAAAATTCGCCGCCAAATAAAATAATTTGGTAATCTCAATAAGTTTCCAGCGTGAAAAAATAATTCCGTGTAGAAAGAAAAATGTTTTCTTTTAAAATATTTAAAAAAAAAACACTTACGAAAAAAAACTGAAAAAAATCATTTGTTTGTTTTTAATATTCTTGAAACGGCTATACAGAAAATTTTACTGATTCGAATTCAATCTTCAGCCATACTTTTGGAAACAATAAAAGCCCCCCACACACACACACGCACCAAAAAAAAGCAAATCGAAAAAGCCCCTTTCCTTAAAAAAAGGCTAATCGAAAATGTTCTTTATTTACGAAAAAAAAAATTTTTTTTATATAAAAACGCATATTTCCCACGCTACTCTAAACACAGTTCCTGATTTAAAAAAAAAACAAACTAAAAGGTAACTATCTATATATATTTTTAAATCAAATTTATTATGTAAATTCAAAAATATATATTTTTTCTACTCATTTCTATCTCTAACCCATATTAATTTTCTTATAAATTTTAAATCCAAACCTTTTATTTCAATTTTTTCAGATTCATCTGACTTACTTTTAATGCTAGGTGTCTTTTATGGTGTCTTTTAAATTCAATAAAAATCCTCCTAAATTTGCTGATGAGGAGACCGTGCTTACCAAAAACCTATATATAAGTGTTCTACATAACTTCATGTATACCACAATAAAAAGCACGGATTTCCGAAACGATCGTACAGATAATTGATTTTGTTGTTGTTCCTTCTTATGAAACTGATTTTTAATTTAATTAAAATTTGATTTTTAAATTTTAAAAAAAATTTTAAATTTTTAAATTGTAAATCACATTACTTAATATTGAATTAGCTCTAGGACATTTAACTATCGAGCTTATTATATATCTAAATTACAACGAGCACTTTCTATTTCCTGTATTTTAATTAAACTAGTAATTTCACTGTTACATTAAAATACACTTAGCTCTTTAGACTATTGTTCTAATCTCCTTTAAATTATATATATATATATACATATATATATATGTATATATATATATATGTATATATATGTATATATATATATATATGGGGGGGGGAGTTTGGTCGACATTCACTGATGCTTTGTATCACGGTTGTGCTGTGAGCATAGGTAAATATTTCCCAATCCCCAACAAAAATGTGCAAATAAAAAGTTGGCAGAAATGGCACTAAGACAAAAGCGAATTTTAAAAGTTCAATATGACTTTTATTTGACAATATAAAAAAGGCGAATGATGTTATTGTGTTGATGAATTTTTTTATGTGTGCGTGTGCTTGTTTAGCACGAGAGTCATGAAAGTGATAAAGCTAAAATGTTCAGGAAAGGAATAGTTTGGCAATGAAGTCAATGTTTGTAACTTCTTGTATGGTCGCTAGGACTATATATATATATATATATATATATATATATATATATATATATATATATATATATATATATATATATATATTGTATTTAGTCGGATAAGTTTTGAATTAAATGCGTAAAGCAAAGTAAAGAGAGAAATCTTGCTCGCACTGAGGCAAAATGAAATAAGAAGAGTACATGTTAGATCTCGCTGCTTTACTACTTCCATGTGGAGAATTTAGGTTCGTGCACGCGTTTAACGTCCACGTGGACGGGGATCTATGTTGATGCCTACGGTATGCTGCTCAAAGGTCGACTGACTGCTTTTGACGGAACCGCCCTCTTTTATAGTAAAACAAACCCGTCCCCAGAGAACTGTTAGGGAAAATATTTTTTAAATTCTCTTTCCTTGCAATGCGATTGGCTGAAAACACAACATCCCTGTGATGTCTGTTTCTTCCAATTACGTCGCCGAAATAAGACGAGTTTTAGTTTTTACGACCGCGAAAATTGCGTGTGTGTGTACAGCAGCTGTACGCGCCTCTGAAACGTTGCTTGTACAATCACTTAATATTTGTAGCGAGTCGCTATATATATATATATATATATATATATATATATATATATACGTTTCGGTCAGCTAATTAGAGATGTCTTCAGGCGATACAGCTTATATGAAAGCAAAGTTATAAAAAGTAGTGATCGGAGTTGTACCATTAAACCAAATTACTTTTTTGTTCCAGAATTCATTTTCCTGCATAGTTTCTATCATAATCAATGCGATACTCATTAGATGCATGCTTCGTAAAAATGCAGCAAGAACATTATCACTCACATCTCCTAATTGTGCTGGCATCAACTTAATCGGCTTTGTATGCATTCAACAGGCGTCAGTGAATTTTATCATCTTTATTTTAATTTATTTTTTGGATTGAATCCAATAAAACATTTGTTTCTGACGCAGGTTGCTTTCTTAGAGTCTCACTCTGTCAATATCTGCAAGAAGAAAAATGACACTGTCAGGTCATCTATTATATAAACCTAACATGTCTGTTTAAATGTATGTATGTATGTATGTATGTATGTGTGTGTATGTCTGTATGTATTCATGTATGTACGTATGTATGTATGTATGTATTATTTTTATATTTTTATATGTCAGGTCATGTCATATGCTACTGGCACCATGTAACCCAGTATTACCTTCCTCATGGTCGGGTCACCGGCGACTAAACTGGTTCCCCCACCAGACTTGTTTGGTGAGGAGGGCGGCTAGTCTCCCTGAAGGATTAAAAACAAAACCTTCCAAAGGGCGAATGAACTCTGTTTCTGGGTCAACGGCCAACTAGTACCGTGTATATTTGTGTGTGTATATGTGTATTGGGGTAGAGAGGGCTCCCGTAAGCCGTGGTGAAGGCAACCTTTCTAGGAGAAGCAAATCTCTGATTTAAAAAAACATAAAGCGGAAGACCACTACCCGCATTAAGCTGGTCTGCAGTTTAATTTGTTGCTGCTTCCTTGCCCTTGCTTGTTGCTGGATCTCAACATTTTGAACCGAGAGAGAGACTTAGCTGTCATACAAAGCTAAGACTCTGTAACATCATATTTGTATAGATACTCCCTCAGACATTTGGTTCATGGATGTTAAATGCCTGAGGAAGTGGCACTTGTCGGACAAGACGTTGCAATTATCATGTATGTATGTATGTATGTATGTATGTATGTATGTTTGCCTAAAACTTTCGACAGAGGGGACGGGTTTTCACGAGATCAGTATCCTGTTGAAGCATTGTCATTCGGACGACACATATCGAAAAGTTGGCTAAAAACAATTCCTTCATCCTACATTGGGCACTTTTCTCGCTTTTTTCGCCGATATTTGCAAAAGTCACCCCGTCTTTTTGATTGACTAGCGGTGATTTGAACCTTTGCCACTTCCTGTTTGGCGATAGACGCAACAGTAAAGATATCAAGTTTGTTTTCGACCTTCTTTTCCTTCTTGACGGTACGGGTTCGAGCCTGTTTACCTATTATTATTATTATTAGTAGTAGTAGTAGTAGTAGTAGTAGTATTTGTTGTGTCTGTATCAATAACAACACGAACGCAGAAAGTAAAGGTAAAACAAATATATTAAGACGAAAATATAATACATATTTACAAAGGTTGTACTGCAGTTGGAAGATTGTCCGGCAGAGGACGTGTTAAAGTCTTTCATGGAGCAACCAGCACATGCGTCTTGCCTATCCGGCGTTCAAACACAGCTCCCCGGTCTTGCTGACTTGATACCTTTATCTATATCTTTTCATCCACGTATGCTAATTAGTGGGCGTCTCCACAACAACAACAACAATTTATATTATTATTATTATTATTATTATTATTATTATTATTATTATTATTATTTATTTATTTATTTATTTATTTATTTACTCATGTTTTGCTCAACAGACACACCAAAACCCCTGGGCAACGCCGGGAATAAATAAACGTTTCTTTATCAAACATTACTAAATCTAAAAACTGAGGAATTTTTTATTTTGTAATTAAAATATGTAGGGAATAGTCTTAAGAAACACATGTCAGTTAACACAATCTTTTTCTTTGTTTTTAAGTTAAGCTTATTCTACCTGTCTAGAAATCGATATTAATGATATTTCTCGCTGTTAACGTTTGCCGTGTGGTTGTTCCTTATTAATGGAGTCAGACATGGCTTCATGGCCATGTTCAAATTTCCCGACCGGTTGTAATCATGACACCATGCACTGATGAGTCCCGAAAGGTTGAAACACTGGTGTCTGTATATATTAAAAAGAATTATAGTAATGATTATATATATATATATATATATATATATATATATATATATATATATATATATATATATATATATATATATACCCACTATCACATACAAATAATTTTGTGGGTGCGTACGTGCGTTCCTTCCTCATAGATTTCGAAACAGCTGAGCCTATCTTTTACAAATTTGACAGAAACGGCATTTTTATGTCTGGCAGTGTTCTTAAATAGGTTTTGTACTGAAATTCATACGATAACTATGGAAAATCGAAAAAAAAATCCATCTTAAAATACATTTTCTCTCGCATAAATAAAATAATTCTTACGGGATAATATTTTACGTTACACCGTCAAAGGAAATAATCAGTGTTGTCAATTTAGTGTTTTTTTCTGCTAGAACTGTAACACCAGGGAAGAACTTATGCCAAACATAGCAGAATTTAATTATCTACTGAAATGTATACTTTTAATGTGGTAAAACTAAGTGTTTTTTTTTTCTAATTTCCAACTACGTTATTCAAAGTGGGTTTTACACACTGAATTGAAAAAAGAATAAATAAAAATCTTGCCGCTTAATCCTTAACGGGTGCGGAGGGTAAATGCCTGCAAAGTTGTAAACAAATGAGTTATTCTACTACAAACCCTAAGTCCGAGTTGCACTCTCAAATTTCGAGGTAGTGGTAATTATAGAATGTTTTATATACAATTTTTCAAAATTGAAGTCCTCAACGGTAAAGAGACAAGCAACCAGTTATTTGTTGTAAGGACAACAAACGAAATGAATTAAAAAGAACGTAAACACAATTTAAGCACCTGTAAAATATACTTGAATTTTATTGCGTTTGGTATAAGGCATTTTGAAGTGTTCGGGATTTAGGACAACAAAATTAAAGAAATAAAAAAAGAAAAAAGAATTCGTCTTTGCAAGCTTACAACCGCCAGGTTCGAGATCACAACTGTCACCAACCTTCGCCTGTCTGCCTCTCCCCGACCTAAACTCTCATCTCCTTTTATACGTTTCTACCGCGTGATTTTGTGTGATTTCGCATGACTTCCACCAGAGCACACCTTTTAAAACTATGGGCGCCATCTTGATTTCTCTCTTCCCCCCCTCTCTCTCTCTCTCTCTCTCTCTCTCTCTCTCTTTCGCCCAACATCGCCCGACGCACGCGCGGTAAGACATCTGTTCGTTTGATCTGTTTTCCCCTTTCTTTTTCTCCTTTCCTTCTGCAAACTTTAAACGACACATTTGTTTTTTACTTTTGTTTGTTGTTTACAATTTCATAATTGTTATCTATTCTACATTTTCGCCAAGAGCCAACATTCACGCTTTTCCTTTTTTTTTTTTTTTACTAACTTTTTAAACGTTTAATTGTTAGGGTGAATCAGCGTTTTGAAGACGCAGCATTTATTAACCCGCCAGAGAAGTTTATTGCGTTTATTTTTTTTTAGCAAATATTAGCAATAGAAACAAAGTTTTACAAATTTGGAAAAAAAATCACTTGCTTTCCTCTGATGTCAAAGATAGACACATGGTCAATTTTTAATTTAGTGAAACCCCCGCTACCCCTAAAATTCAGGATTAGGGCAACTTTTTAAAAATCCTCAATCTACAAGTATTTCTCCTTTTATTCATCAAGGACAACAGAAAATAACGTATAGTATCAGAACACATAAACGAAAAAAAAAAGATATTGTAAAATTGGCAAATATTTAAACGTAATCTTTTTTTTTTTAAATATTCGAAACCGACATAAATTTATTGGATTGTGAATGATAATGACCAGGAACAGTGCTGCTCAATTTAATGTCAACTAACACCCTTATTTCCAAGTTTTTTTACCGTTAATATTAAAAAAATATTAAACCTTATTTATTGTGGAAGATAAATTCTGCATTTTCCACTTTTTCAGGTGATTTCGCGTCGTTTTATGGCATTGCCAGTAAGACTTAAGATTAGACAAATATTACAGATTAGTTATATGCCCTAAAAGGTTAGAATGTCACAGAAATATGAGACCATTTAAATAAACATTTATATGAAAAAATGATGTCCCCACTTTAAATTCTAAATATTTTCTCAAGAATACTCACACGTAATCGCCTAAATAAGCAGACTCTCATTTTTAAAGGGAGGTAGCTAAGCGTTTCTATCTGATTCTAAATATGGATATATTTTTTAATTGGCAAACTACTTAATGTGTGCGCTATGTATATATATTCTCAAAGATTTTAATATTGTGCTATTTTCCCCATTTCCCTACTCTTCCCAATCCCCCCTTCAGAATTGTTCTAAAATCTATTGATTCATCCGTACTATTCTATAAAAGGCACTTTTTGTATGAAGGAGGGAGTCCTTTAACAGCTGAACCTCTCTTTTACAAAGTGCATACAAGAGTTATTTATATGTCTGGCAGTGTTCTTAGATATGTTTTATACAGAAATTTATCCGATAAGAATCGTAAATCGAAAAAATAAAACGATCTAATCATAGCTGTTATCTAGTATAGCTTACCAGATTAATTTTTACAGGTGAATATTTTACGTTACACCGGCAAGTGAGATAATAGAATTGAAGCAAGAAGAAGCATAAGTAATTTTAAATATACGTAAATTAAAATAATTTTTAAACAAAAAATTAAAAATCCAAGAAATACATGTAAGAGGTACACGGTGCGTCACGGGAAACGGATGTTTTAGAACGTTTTTTCGCTTCTAAATATTCCATAAATGTAAGTACAATTATTTATAAACAATAAATGATAAGAGCGCCATCAGCTATAATCGAAACTGAAACCAAAACTTTTGGATATTTATTTGTAAAATTATTTATTACAAGAGATCTTAACAATTAAACGACAGTCACTAGAAAGAAAAATTATGTATGTGTGACATAGAGAATTACACACACACACACTATCGTATTAATGTATAGATATTTGTCCTATATTTTGTTGTGGTAACTCTGACGACATTCATTTTTCGCTATAAAAAAGCAAATTAGTTGGGGTAAGTTAACAGATACGGTTTTGTGCATGATAAATGCGAGAGACGACAGCCAAGGGTGGGGCTTCATCGTTATATCCTGTTAGGGCTGTCTTTCTATTTTATCGCAATATCTCCAGCCAGCAAAACCCAATAGACACTCGGGTGGAATAAAACAACTAAAATAGTTCCTTTGTCTACTCGCACAACTTTTATATATATATATATATATATATATATATATATATATATATATATATATATATACATATATATATGTATATGTATATATATAAATATATATATACTCGAATGTGTGTATATATATAAATATAAATATACATATATATGAATACTTAATTTATTCACATAAATAATATACGAAAGTATAAATTTATGCGTAAACTTTAAATATTTACTTCAACAGTGTTCAATACGTAGGTAGAGTTAGGTAATAAGTTATAATATGCATATATCGCAATAAGCTACACAGACTATTCCGCGTTTCATCCACGCTAGGATCATGCCTGATGAATCCTAGCTTGGATGAAAGCCTGATGAATCCTAGCGTGGATGAAATGCGGAATATTCTGTGGGGCTTAATTGCCATATATATTCTATAACTTACTATATATATATATATATATATATATATATATATATATATATATATATATATATAAAGGAGATTAGAACAATAGTTTAAAGAGCAGAGTGTATTTTAATGTAATAGTGAAATTACTAGTTTAAAATAAAGGAACGAAAAAGTGCTCGTTGTAATTTAGATATATAATAAGCTCGATAGGTAAATATCCTAGACCTAATTTAATATTTAGTAATGTGATTGATAATTTAAAAATCAGATTATAATTAAATTAAATTAAAAATCCGTTTCATAAGAAGTAACAACAACAAAATCAATTATTTGTACGATCGTTTCGGAAAACAATGTTTTTATTGTGGTAGACATCAAGTTACGGACAATAATTATTACATATAGTTTTTTAATAAACAAGGTTTCCTCGTCAGCAAATATTGTGAAGGGTTTTTATTAAATGTGAAAGACACCATAAATAAACCTAGCATTAAAAGTAAGGCATATGTATATGGAAAAAATTAAAATAAAGGTATGGATTTAAACTTGATAAGAAAATTAATATGTGTTAGAGATAGAAATAAATAGAGTAAAATATAAATTTGGTTTAAGTACTATATTATACATACATACATACATACATATATACATGCATATATATGAAAAATAGACACATATATACATATACATAGATATACAGATATATACATAAAAACATAGGTACAAATATTTACCTTTTAATTTTTCGCCTTTTGAAATCAGGAACTATGGTTAAAGTACTCATATAGATGTTTGTTATAGCTTCTCAGCTTATGAAATGATCAATTTTAAGAAGAACGCCCGGGCAATAATTTATTTCCGTTAACATACTTTTGATGTAAAGACGCCACGGTTTATAATTCGAAAGAAATTTTAGGTTAATGTTATTTGTATAATTGAATAATGCAAGGGGGATAATTAGTCATATTTTCTTTAATTAAAGGATGTAAGGGGGATAATTAGTCTAACTTAATTTATTACAGAATAATAAAAAATTGTAATCTATTTTTACTAATAAGTAATTTTTAATGATTTAAGGTGGTTTATATTTATTAAATTTAAACCAACGTCTATGACTGCACGTGAAGATTAGTTCCTGTCTTGAATTTAATAGGGTGATTGCATTTTTTTATATCTTCATATTTTAAATTTTTTAGGATCTCTTTTGTACATAGTGCACAGAATTTATCTCCTGGTTTATATGGTTTGCAAGATTCAATTACTCGCCATTTCAAGTTGAAAGAAATATTGCTATTTTTGAGTTGCCAAATATAGTTGGATAGAGTAGTTTGGTTTGACAGAGAGTTATTTTTAAAAGAATATTTGTGCTCCATCTTCTTAACCTGAAGACAACTACAGATATTTTTTTACCAATTTCAGCTAAGCGCCACGATCAACCGCAGTTTCTACCCAGCCGTGGGTATATATATATATATATATATATATATATATATATATATATATATATATATATATATATATATATATATATACGGACAAGCATATATCTTCTTATAGAAATACATTACTAAAATACTATTGTTTTTCCACACATATTTGTATATCTACGTATATGTGTATGCAGAGATAGCTGTATGCATATATCATCCAGTATATACGTACATCCATTCATTCATCCGTAGATACACACACACCGCCAAACATATATATATATATATATATATATATATATATATATATATATATATATATATATATACGTTATCTTGCATACACCCTTGCACAATCCATTGACTACTTACAAAATAATATATATGTGTAACTTTCTACTCAGGTGGAATATACAGCAAACATGATCTATACAACACATACACAATACATTTATGTGTATATATTTACACATCTATTACATACAAACACTATATACACAGCCGGTCATTTTTACAGTGTATAATTTACGGGATCCGCAAATTAATCTTGGAATTTTTCTGAAGCATGTTACAGCCTATATATATGCTTATAAATGATAGAAGGGCCGCTGCGAGGAAGGTGAGCTCACTCTCTACCGTGCTAGAAAACTACTAACACCCGAAAGCATCCTGTACCTCTATAAGGCAACCATTCGCGAATGTATGGAGTATTGCTGTCATATTTGGTGCATTGGCTACTAGTCTCTCGCTCCTTGACAAGGTTCAAAAGAGAGTCGCAAATCTGATAGGCCCTGAACTGGCATCTATGCTGCAGCCTCGGTCCAATCGATGAAACGTTGCATCCCTCTGCCTGTTCTGCAAGTATTTTAATGGTGAATGCTCTAATGAACTGCAAGCACTTGTACCCCCACGACGTGAACACTCTCGACAGGCCCGACAGGCTGCAAAATCCCACCCCCACACAGTAGACATCCCTAGATGTAAAATATATATTCTACTCCAGTAGTTTCTTCCCCAGAACCGCTAGACTCTCGAATTCCATTCCATGTCCCTGCTTCCCCAACTGTACTGACGTTCAGAAGTTCAAGTGCAACGTGAACCGACATCTTGCTGCCCAAATCCCTACATAGTACCCCAGTAGTTGTTGCCCCTGATAGTAGCCCCCTACACCAAAGTGGCAATGTGCCTTGTTTGGGGTGAAAATGTAATAAAAAAAATCTCTTAATATGTTTATACTGAGTTACAGTGTCGTGTTAGGGAAGGTCAAGTTTCATGGTGTCCTCGTGGACTTATAGTCTTAAACTAGTAGACGTGTCAACATCTACATATACTTTAATCACTCTTATTCAATATAGTATGATGCTTGTATTTATAAGTATTCAATGTTTTCAATAAATAGTACGTCCAAGGATGCACTACAGTTGCCACATCTTGGCAGGAGCTGCGAAAAAGAGCTTATCCTACCTTGACAAAGTTCAAAATAGATTTCATAGTACACTAGTGAGTGATGCCATTTTCTCTCCCTGCAACCTCTTTCGCACAGAAGAGTCGTTGCGAACGTGTTTCTGCTTCATTGTTATTTTCAGGGAGGTGCTAGTCTGAGTTCCAACCTATGGTACTCCCTGGACTTACTTTCACGGAAAACACACGTTTAGCTGAAACTACTATCAATAATCTCACCCACACTTTATCTGTGCTTAAATCTAAACGAAGATTCCATGAACAAAGTTTATTTTTTATAACTGCATGTCTGTGGAACTCGGTTCGGTTTTTCTACTTTCCAACTGACTTCAATATGGTCGTCTTCATGTTCAACGTGAACAAATTTTTGATGAGCCGTCCCCTTAAGTAATCCAATTTATCAAATTTCATCTACTATCGGTTACTGCGACATTTTCCCCAGACCTTAGTGATGACCAATGGTCATTGCCATCGAAAAGTCAATCGCAAACATTTCTTTGCTACAACGCTTACTACAATATGGTCGCATTCAAGTCTAACATAAACAAATTCTTGATGAACGTAAGTAATCCAATTCACCAAATTTACACTACTAAAGATTACTCTATTGTCCCATTGACTACTGTTCACTCTTTAACCTTATCCTCGAGTGGCTTCCAGGTCTTTATATGTGGTAACTTTTTTGTAAAAAAAAATGCGAATTAATTTGTAAAAATTATTGAAAGTTAACCTCATCCTCACCACCAAAAATGTTGGCATCAACTGGCACCACACCAAATCATCGTGAGGGGTCAAAAGGTATAAAAAGACTAAGTGGAGAAAGTGCAAGTTTAATAATAGAAGGAGCACTAGGACTAATACTGAAAAACTTTGGAAAAAGAATGAGAGAATTCGGAATCAGAGGAATAACTGTAAAAATAAAACGAACAACAATACTTAAAACAGCTTAAATATTAATGAAAACCTTGAATGCGAAGACTAACATATATTGATGACAAGCGCAGGCCAGACAAACTGCTGCAGGGACAAAAATGAAGCGCTGCAGGGAACTAAGCACATTTAAAACGCATACCTACAAATTCTCTAACCCCACTCCATCCACCATTACCATATAACTGCCCCCCCCAAATAAGTGAGATAACCAAGTTGTAACAAGGAGGAAGAAAAAACCAAGGAGTGATCATTGACCAGATATCCGATGTATAAGAGCAAAGAGAACTGGCACCTTGGAGAGGCTTACTGTCACTAAACTGTCAGTGAAGACCAAGGACCGCTGTCAACAAGAAATTAATGGCGAGCAGCTGTTGCGATAATGCTAATTTGTTTGCAAATATTATCGAAAGAGATGGAGAGTATTGGAAATCTGGGGAGACTTCTTGTCACTTAGCTTCAAGGGAACACCACAAGCTATTTCAATGAGATCTTTGATGACCTGTGTAAAAGCTCATTGCGAGCTAATAATAATAATAAGAATAAGAATAAGAATAAGAAGAAGAAGAAGAAGAAGAAGAATGACAATAACAATAATAATAGTAGCAATAATAATAATAATAATAAAATTAACAATAATAATAATTCTGATTTCGTTTGTGAACGTCTCTCTGGAAAGGGATGGGATTCATTTTCAGAGGATTTCCCTTAATCCCGGATTCAAACCAGGAGCTTCAAAGATCAAGGGTTTTCCTAAGGATGTTGGTGGTACCTATAATTGCAGAGATTTGAAGGCCGCCTAACACATCAGGGATTTGTAATGTTTTCAATTGTCCTTCCAGACGACTTGATAATACTCCTAGTGTACCAACTACGACCGGGATTATTTGTGTTTTAACCCCGTGTATACGCCTTATCTCCAAGGCCAATGGAGCATAATTGCTCCACTTCTCATTCTCCTTCTCTCTTACATTGCTGTCCCAGGGTACTGAGAAGTCTACAATCTGCCAGTTTTTGGAGACCTTGTCAATGACGACCAAATCCGGACGATTATGTTTCAATTGCTTGGTCGTTATGACACTTTTACCCCACCATACCTCTACCTTGCCATCCTCACTTGTTCTCACTTCATCAAGCACCTCCTCAAACCATTTTCCAGGACACTTCACCCCAAACCGCTTACACACCTCATAATATATCCGGAGTCCCATGCGATCCTGTCTTTTGCGGTACTCTCTCTGGGCCAGTCCACTACACCATGCTGCAAGGTGTGCAATTGACTCTGAGGTCTTACCACAAATCCGACATTCTGCAGCAATTTCCTCTCATAGAACCACTTTTTTAACAATCGTGTTCCTAATGCCTGCTCTTGTGCTGCACAAACAAAAGCTTCAGTACTATTAGCCAGATATCCAGCTCTAAGCCATTGCCATGATCCTTCATTAGCCACTTCTGCTATATCCTGGAAGAACCTTCCATGAATTTTCTTCCTAGTCAGTTCCTCTGTCCTTTCTCTATCTATACGTTTCACATAATCAGCCTTGGTATCACATACCTCCATTTCATTGGCCACAACATTAAGCATCCCCTCCTCACTTCTAACCACATGCTCCTTTAACGACAATCTAAGTTCTAACACAATCTTTTACACTTTTCAATCCTCTCCCACGATATTTCCTCTTTTGATACAGCCTTGCTACGCTACTTCGAATGTGAAATATACCTAACGTTGCTAAAACTTTTCTTGTTTTGATATCCATGGCATGCAAATCCTTGTCAGACCATTCTAAAATTCCCGCACTGTATCTCAAAACACTGACTGCCCATGCATTTACTGCTTTCATTAGATTTCCTCTATACAGATTCGACTTTGCAATTAGTTTCACTCTTCTAAGATACTCCCTCCTGACCTTTTCCTTCATTTCTCTGTTCATGATGCCTACACCCTCCAGCACTTCCAAATACTTATATCCTTTATCTTTTATTTCTTTCATGATTTCTCCATTTGGCAGCACTATTCATTTCGAATGAACCTTTATTCCTCTTTGCTTCACCATCACGCCCATTTACTAATCTCAAACTCCATCCCAATGTCTTCTGAGTATGTCCCCACAAGTTCTACCAGTCTCTCCATTTCCTTTTCATTTCTACTTAATATTTTCAAATCATCCATAAACAGTAGATGGTTGAGACGTCTGTCACCAGATCCAAAGTTATACCCCAGTTTTTCTCTCTTCAAGAGGATGCACAGTGGCAAAATTATCATTACAAAAAGAAGTGGCAATAACGAATCTCCTTGAAATATCTACGTTTAATGCCAACCTGCCCAATCTCCTCCCTGTTTGCTGTCAGCACCGTTTTCCATTGAGCCACACTTGTCTCAAAAAGCCCAACCACATTCTCAGCAACCTTCATCATCAATAGTGTTTCACGTATCCATGAATGAGGAACCACGTCACAAGTCTTTCTGTAATCGATCCATGCTACGCTCAGATTCCTCTTCATCTTCTTCTCCGCATCCTGCATTATTGCTTTATCAATTAGTACTTGCTCTTTAGTACCTCTCGAGCCTTCCCGGCACCCCTTTTGTTCGTCAGGAAAAACACCATTACTCTCTAGATGTTCATAAATTTTCTCCGCAAATATTCCAGTCATCAGTTTCTACATAAATGGGAGACATGTAATTGGTCTATAATTATTGGCATCTGTTCCTTTTGCAGGATATTTCCTAATCAGTGTTGTTCCTCCCTTCACAAGCCAATCAGGGGCATCTCCCGACTCTCCAACCCTTTGCAGAGCAGCAGCCATGTGTGTATAAAGGCATGGAAACTGTTTAAACCAGAAGCCCATTATTCCATCTGGACCAGGTGCCTTCCAGTTTGGCAATCCTTCGTATTCCAGCCTTAACATCATCGATGGTTATCTCACTCTTCTTCATCTGCTGTATTTATGATAGCCTTTTTCTGACCTCTCCCAACTAGCTAGCCTTCTCATTATATCGCCTTTCGACAGACCAAATCTCACTCCAGAACTTCCTCGCATTTATTTCATTTGGAGTGTTATTATTTCCCGTCTGTTTACTACTATTTAATTCTTTATACAGCTGAGACTGATTGTTCCGGAAAAGGTTGTTCTGCCGAAATGCAACACTTTTTCCAACAAAGTTTCTAATTTTTATACCACCAGTGTGGACCTTCTCTTTCAACATTGTTAGAACGTTCATCGTTCCTTTTTCCAGCAATCTCTACCTCCTTTCAAGTTCGTCCTTGGCTTTCTGTCCTAGTTAAACTCCTTTTCTTATTTCTTCGATTCTACCAATGTCTTTCCGCCACCGTTTAATACTTTCTTCAAGCCGCTTCTGCCAGTGTGGTCTTCCATCCTTCATTTCTCCCCTTTTCTTCTGTAATAGGCTAAGAGGATTGGTAATAACGTATGACGCTGCATACAGAAGCCTGTTAAGTTCCGTAATCGATATGTTCTTTCTTATGATGTTGTGAATTACTCCTTGAATTATTTTACCTCTTTTTTCACCTTCTGCCTATCACTACTCTTCATACTTGGAATCTCTATGATATCCTCTAAGAAGAACCACTCTTAACTTCTGAAGTACTTCTTTTTCTACAGAAGTCAAAGTTCGAACTTCATCACCACTTCTCCATACTTCTGCTCCTTTCACTGGTTCCATTGTCTTAGAGTCAATGATCTCATCTGCCTGAAATCCGTCAAACTCTGTCTCATTACTTCCCCTAATCATAGGAGTCTATACCTCCTCAGTTGTCCGCCTCCCATCATCGCTTACATTTCCGTTCTGCACTTTCACTCTCTCAGTTCTTTCATCAGAGCTAGTTTCATCAATTTTACTTTCGTTATTCATTTCATTCCTAACTATCCATTCAATCTCTTCTCTTGCAATCACTGAAAGTAGGTTGTTATTTTTAATTTGTTTTAACTGGGATACCAAACCCGCGATACTCTAGCTCCTCCTCCTCTCGATTCCCATTCTTCTTTCACTTTTCGGATATATCCACCAGATTTGGTACTTCCACTTCTTAAAAAGCATTCCCACAGTACTCTTCTTTCGTCATCCATCAACGTGTTTTTTTTTTACATTTCCTGTTCCAACTCCCTTCGTGTTTTGGGACCCTTTCTGGCAATTCTCACTCCCCGTATATACACTCCCCGTGTAAATGTAATTCTAACTACGTATATACATTTATTTATATATGTATATACATATATACATATATGTATACATATATACACACACACACACATATATATATATATATATATATATATATATATATATATATATATATATATATATGTATATAAGTAGTCCCGTTGCAGCCAGATGGCCGCAAATTGTGAAAGAAAAGCGAGTAAGTTCAGTGCAGTTTATTAAAAAAATGTGTTTTTTTTCACGAAAGAAACAACAACAGCAAGGAAGTGTTCAACACGAAAGTATTAGAAGTTATAGGATTTCTTTATACACCACGTTATATAGACCACAGAAAGGTGTATTGACATAGACATAGGTCTATAGAAATATAGGCCTACTATATAGATACACAGAAAGTTCTGTCAGACACATATAGACACAGATATATAGATATATAGATATCTAGATACAGGGATTAAGAACGCACTACAAATGTGACTTTTTTTGCAATTTTTGCATTTTTTTTGCCAACCAATATTTACGAAACTAAAGTTAGCAATTACTTATTTTTTTCGTCGGTTCTACTGTAGGAGATGTCTCCTTGTACAGGGTGGTCAAAAAGTCAGGTAACATGTTAAAGGTAGAAAAAACAATATGATCCATTATAATCTCTATTCGTTTAATATTATTTGTTTAAATATATAAACCTATTTCATGTTTGTTTCATTTTATATTTAAATATATGGTACTTAAATATACGTGTATTGCTAATATCGTTTTTCTTTAAAATGTTACCTGACTTTTTGACCACCCTGTAGTTTAACAAAAACAAAATATTGTATTTTCAACCAATATTAACGAAAAATAATCTGAGATACATGGTAAAAGTATTATGTTATTTAATGTAATGACCGGTGGTCTAAACTGACCACCCTGGTCAAATCAGAGAAAGTCCACTTTTTTTAATCAGATGGAGAAAATGAAAGTAATTAGTTTTAAAAAGTAAAAAATAATATTGCATTTTTTCAACCAATATTAATGAAAAAAGTATGAGATACATGGGTAAAAGTATTATTTTATTTAATAACCAGTGGTCTAAACTGACCACCCTGGTCAAATTAGATAAAGTCCTTTTTTTGTTTGTTTTTTTTTAATTAGACGAAAGTAATTTTTTTTTAAGTAAACAAAAAAATCTTGTATTTTTCAACCAATATTAATCGAAACCTTTTTATTTACTTTTTTTTGCTACAAATCAGAGAAAGCCTTTTTTTTCTTTTGTTAATAAGACGGAGAAAAAGGATATAATTTCTATTTAAGATAAAAAATCTTGTATTTTCAACCAATATTAATCGTTGACTGCTGCTGCTAGTCCAACAGATTTCATGCCTCTCACCACCACTTTGCCTAACGGCAGCTGATACTACTCCCACCAATTTAACTCCTATCACCATTATTATTTTTGTCTCTGCTGCTAGTCCAACCGATTTAACTCCTATCACCACTATTACTTTGAATTTCTTTGCATTTATTATGGATTTCCATACACCAAACATGAATATAAATACCACTAAAACATCCGCTGAGTCATAAGCTTCATTTTGGCATCTGGGTGGGTTGCCTGAAGGCTGACTTAAACCGCGTCACACAGACACACCCACAGACAGTATAAAAACTTATAAAAGGATATATACATATATATATGTATATATATATATATATATATATATATATATATATTACTCATGTTCACCCCTTACAATGCATATCACCACTTGGACGTAAGGGGCTACTATTTGGAGCCATTTCTAGGAAAGATTAACAAAATATTTGTTTATGTTATATTTACATTTCTGCATATCAGTAAAGTTAGGGAAGCAGGCAACAGAAAGGGAATTCCAAAATTCAGCTGTCAGAGAAAAGAAGCAATTTAAATAGAAAGCCTTCTGACATTTAGTGACATCAACAATAAAGAGGTGATATGTCATTGCTAGGCGGGTTTGTTGGGGATATGTACGTCGAGGAGATTCAAGTGAAACGAGTTCATCAGAACACATTTCATATATATATATATATATATATATATATATATAAATATATATATATATATATAAAAACACACACATATGCATATACGTATATATATATATATATATATATATATATATATATATATATATCTGACTGACGTAAATGAACATTTAAAATTAAAATGTTTAAATTCGACGTTATTTCACGCGGTTAATGGTAGCCGAATGGATTAGGTCTTCGCTACACCGAGCCAGAGATGTCTCGTGATGCGGGGTTCGAATCGTTCGACTGGTATTAATCGTGACACCCTGCACTGAAGATCCCCGAAAGGATGAAACACTAGTGCCTGTATGTATTTAATAATTATTATAGTAATATATATATATATATATATATATATATATATATATATATATATATATGATTATTAAAAATGGATCAAATCTGACGATACGAAATTATAATGGAGAGACCTGGAGGCTCATCATTTCGCCCTTCTTATGAGAAAGCCCGCATAAGACGGGCGAAACTTTCTTACGGATTCAATTTAGATTTTTGTGGTAATATATCTTTATTTCCTTATAATATATACCGATCCTTACTAAAGAAGGAAAGTGTATTTACAGAGCAATATAGTGAATGAATGACCAAAGTCTATATTCCGAAACTGATGAAACGAAACAGATACTGTCAAGAATTGTAAATGTCGACTTAATTAAAGGAATAAATTATAAGATGGTCAACCGCACGAACTAATGGATGAAAACACTTATCATTTATTCACTCCTCACACACACATATATATATATTGTTTTTTTTGTGTACAGAAAATCGTAAGTTTAGATAAGTCATTGGTACCGTCGGTTTCAAGCCCGATAATTAGGACTGTTTAAAGTATCCATATCAAACTCTCTTCAACCAATATTCTCGGACTCAAACCAATAAAAATAAAAATACAGTTGTGGATTTTGACATTGTAGGGTAATTCGTCACACTTATTTCTAGGGACAAAGACTCGTATCAAGTTCGATACTAGAGTCGATCATGTTTGTCTCAGGTCAGTAGAGAAGAAATCCGTCTAGACACAGACAAATTTAATTTTTGTCTCAATTAGGAACATCCTATATAGTGTGCTAGATTTTCCTTATGTTAAAAACCCATCTAATATTTAACTGCTCGCGTATATATGCTAATAACTAAGTAACAACATATCCCGGAAAAAGTCCCACAATTTTGTGATGAAGTTTCAACGTTGGCAGCCTGTCTTTAATGTGACTTCCTGGCACCATCATTTTTTTAGTGTGTATTAAATTTACATTCGAAATTACCATCTTAAGATGTTGTTGGAAATTATATACATTTCTTTATTTCGAGGTTAAGCCAACATCTGAACCTATAATCAATGTGGCAAAAAACGTGTCTCGTTAAATGTCACGATGACCTTTTGTGTATGTTTATCTAACTCATAATAAAACATGGCTACGACTCTGTCTGGCACATCTGTGTTTTGATTAGGAATAGAAAGAAGATCTATATAATGACTCGTGTGTAATACTTTAGGACACCTAAAAAAATAAGAGGAAGAAAAGGAAGATGAAAAGGCGAAAAAATAAGCAGGATAAAGCTAAGTACAAAACCAGGTTATTTGTTTTAAAGTATACAAAATAAAATACACATATAAAAATAGTAGAGAATCATATGGAAGGGGAAATGTAAGCAGTTATGCTAGTCGTGTTGATATCAATAGACAATAAAGGAGCATAGATAAAAAATAACGTGTCTGAGTAAACATTAGAGACCATTAACATTCTTCGTAAAGATAAAGAGTAAAATCAAGAAAGACCAAGTACTGTCCTGAAATATCAATGCATTTTACATCCGTTTTCGAATATGGTGTAATTACAAGTTTTCGTAAGGTATAGTTAAAAGCTAGGACTGTGTAAAACCAGAGGGACGTCTAAAGAAGAAAATAATACTAATTGATGGACCCATGAGGAAAAACGATTAAACGGTAGATAGCGAAATAATTGCCGGAATTTTAGAAGTAAATTACATGTAGCACATGTCAACACATTGTTTTTCTGAGTTTGTGAACGTCGAGAAATTTTCCTGTAACTATAGTGACAGATGTTTTATTGATTGTATACAATTCATAGATTAATATGTTATGCGGTTTGATATGATGAATGTATATTTTGGCGATGAGGACTGATAATTTTTGTTATTAATTTTATTATTATTATTATTATTATTATTATTATTATTATTATTTGAACTGTGAATTGCATCTTTGTTGTTTATTCCACAACGTTTGGGCCAATGTGACCTCCAGCCATCTACAAGTGTATTATAGTGAAAAATGTTTGGGTGTTTGCCTTTCCATCGAACATGGCCGTTAGAAATTTAAAACGCAAATACCGTCAATATAAATATACTTGGTGGTATATGTGTTTTAAATTTCTAACTCCTTTCCGTTGAGAAAGCAAAAACACAAATATTGTTCCCTATTTACCAATAACGTCCAGTGTAAATACACCTGAAGATGGCTGGAGTTTACATTCGTCGAAACGTTGTGGAAATGACAACCAGGATGAGAATAATAGTCTTAGTAATAATAAAATAATTTAAACATGCATGGTCTCCCGTGAGTGCACAATTAACGAGGCATAAAAAATGACTAAGCTCAGCTTCCCGATAACCAAAAAACCCATTTAGCTCCAAAAATCCCCAAGGGATGTAAAAATCCTGATGAAAATGAATAAACAGTGCAGTTTTAGGCCTAAACATATGCATATTTGAGTTCTGCACCATGCAAAAAAAAAAAATGGCTAAGTCCATCATTTGCCCTCACCTCCACCATTTGACCCCAAAAGTCCCCAAGGTTTTACCATATTAAAATTTAAGGTCAGCACCATGCAAAACTGTTAAATAGACATACACAGAAAAATCTTGGATATATATGGTAAAATAGTCCAAAAAAGTGAGTGTTTTTATCAGCCTAAGAGTTATCACCAAGTACAGACAAACAAAATTATATAGAAATCAGTTAGTTACAACTTTTCCGAAAGTTTTATAAAAATATAAGGCATCATTTGTTTTTAATAAGCACAAAAGTGTCAATTTTAGCCATTTTAATCCAAAATTCATTCTGTTACTATTTTACTCATATCATATTTAACGTTTGTGCAAAATTCCGAAAAATTCCACAGACAGACGAACAGACAAGGGTAAATTTACAGGCCAACCCTTCATTTGTCAGGGGAGTTTATTATGCAGTTTTGTTCTAAATTATTAATAAATTGTTTATATAGAGAAATAATAAAAAAATATTTGGTGCTGGAAATAATATAGTATTACAGGTATTTTAGAGTATACTAGCAGGGAGACCCGACGTTGCCCGGAATCGAATGATAATCAACAGATGTTTCAGACTCCCATATATTTTATTGCCATCAAAATCGGGGAAATCGACCATTTTTTTAAAATTAAATATATTGATAGCCTGCTCTAACAAGATGATCTATCACGGTGCACTTGGAGGAAGTTTCAAATCCCTCTACGCAGTGGTAATATACTTTAATCTACATTGCACTGTAGCGAACCTACTGTTTATTTTATAAATGTATTTTTACATATAACGGCTTGAATTGAAGTTTGAACTTCGAAATTATAGTATCGTTGTTCATTCGTACTCTAAACACAAACATTCATTTCGAACGCATCCCTGTCATGTCAAAACTCCTGTGTTTATTTTATATGTCGGGCCTTTATCCATGTGTAGTATTAAAACTTCTCAAAAAGACTTGTGATGTTAGTTTATATAAAACATTTACATTAGTCAAAACCGCTCGTTCCTTCTTTCATTAGCTCTTTTTGCTTATCGATTACCGATACTTATGGAAGACATTCCGAAATAAAACCTATATAAGAACAGTGTCAGATATATAAGATACATCTTTGTGAAATTTCATAAAACTCAGCCGTCCTTTTTCGTAATCTATGGGCAACGAACTCACACACACACACACACACAGATAAATAGATTTTACAGACTACGATTAAAATATAATTATTAGAAGTGTATAACAGTCGTCAATCCTTATTAAATCCCGGACCACGTCGGACCTCCATGTTGGTTGATAAATAAACATGGTTGTATTTTTTTGTTTAATGAAATTATATGAATAAAAACATATTTTATAAATACAAAGAACTGACAGAAAACGTGTATGTTCTCAAAGGACCTTTTATGTTATGATCCCAAGTTGGAATCTGGTAGAACTGGCATTATAACGAAATACGTGTAAGACTAAATGAATGCTGATATACATAGCTAAGAAAATCGACCTAAAATTTTTATTCATGGAACTCACTTTAGACTACTGTTAAGCCACGTATAAAACATGCAAGAGAGCTATATGCTCAGTCTGTTAAATCCAAAATAGCTGAGCAGCGGCTTGGTTCCCACCAGTTTTGGCAAATAGCAAACAGGATCTTGAACAGAAGCGTGCGTTCTGTCGCAACCATCCTCAATGGACCTGAGGTAATCTTGTTAGCACCAAACAAGGCCAGACTATTTGCCAAGACTTTTGCAGCTAATTCTACCCTATGCGACAATGACCATCAACTCCCCATATTTGTTCCTATAACAGACAACACGCTATGCAACTTTCAAATATCTGTGCGTGAGGTCGCCAAGCTAATCAAGAACCTTGAGTCCAGTAAAGCAACTGGCCCTGATGGCATTCCAGTTATAGTGCTGAAAAAGCTCCAACCAGAACTTCCCCCATACTTACAAAACTGTTTAAGCGTTGCCTTAAGTAGAAGTGTTCTCCAACACCTTAGAAAACCTCATCAGTATGATCTGTATTTAAGAATTCAGGTGAAAAGTCATCTCCCTCTCAGTACAGACCAATAAGTCTCCTGTGTGTCATGAGTAAGTTGTTGGAATCCATATTAAATAAAGAAGTAGTCAACCATCTCAACAGAAACAACCTTCTTAGTGACACACAATATTGTTTTCGTCCTGCAAGATCTACAGCAGATGTGCTAACGTTTATATCACATAGGATTAGTGAATGTCTTGACAAAGATTTCCTTTCCAGGGCAATTGCTCTTGATATATCGAAAGCCTTCGATGAGGTATGCCATGTGGGCCTACTTCACAAGATTTCCAGCTACGGTATTACTGAAAATGTTTTCTCAATCATTAAATCATTTCTCTCTGATAGGTTCATAAGAGTAGTGGTTGACGAGCAGAAATCAGAAGCCCACAGTATTAATGCTGGAGTCCCTCAGGGGCCATCCTGGGCCCAATTCTCTTCCTGATCTACATCAATGATCTCCCAAAACACATACTTAAATCATTCGTTGACATCTATGCTGATGACACGACCATCTATGGCAACACATCAAAGGCTGTAAATGACAAAGTTCTCTGTTATTCTCTCTCCTCTTATCTTGAGCGCGTGGTACAATGGAAGAGGTGGCTGGTCACTTTTAATGCATCCAAAACCAAGCTTCTATCTTTACATCATCAACGCTCTGATCCCCATCTGGCATCAATTGAAATGGATGGGTCTCCTCTTGGGGAGGCTCCATGTTTCGACAAGCTTCTGGGCTTGACCTTTACTCCTGATCTGAAATGGAACATGTACATCAAATCTGTTGCCAAGGACGCTGGGAAAATGGTTGGATCCTTCTACCGCTCCGGAGGATATCTCACTACTAATGCAATTCTCTATATGTATAAAAGCCAAATACGTCCAAGGATGGAGTACTGCTGCCACATCTGGGCAGGAGCTGCTAAAAACAGCCTATCCTGCTTTGACAGAGTACAATAAAGACTTCGTGGTTTAGTGGGGGATGCCCTTTTCTCTTCCCTGCAACATCTTTCCCACAGAAGAGACGTTTCGAGCCTGTCTTTGTTTTATCTTTATTTCCATAGCAGGTGCTCGTCTAGGCTCCAACCGCTCGTCCCCTCTCGCCAATCTTTCACGAGAAACACCTGTCTGGCTGAAACTACTGTCAATAATTTTCCCCACTCTTTATCTGTGCCTAAATCCAAACGTAGATTCCATGAGCAAAGCTTATTTCTTAGAACGGCACGCCAGTGGAACTCTCTGTCGCTTGCCTGTTTCCCACCTGACACCAACTCCAACATAAACAAACTACTGACAAACCGCCCCCTTAAGTAAGACACTCTGTCAAAACCCCCAATACTAATGATTACTACAATACTACCTCATTGATTACTGTACACGCAATAACCCTTATCCCTGAGTGGCCTTCGGGCCTTGATAAGTGGTGACCCCCATGTAAAAAAAAAATAGCTAATAAAGCAAAAGACGATTATCACAATGATAGGCGATACCGATTTAACTTAGTTTTTAAAATACCGAAGCCATATGAAGGCAGACGGTACCAGAGCTCTATAAGGCTGACAACTTTGAAAAATAATTTCTAGAATAATCAACTGAATTATTAAAAAAAAGCAGTAACAGAGACAACGGATGAAGAATACTAGACCTACGTGACATACGAGCTGGAACAACTGAAGCAAATCGGAAAATTCCGAGTAAAACATGTCTTCGTTTGTCATCAACTCTATTGGAATTTATTGGTCAAAGATATGCTACATTAATTTAGTAGCCAAAGTAAATAAGTATGCTTATGTAACGCCAGATTCTCTGTGTTAAAACAACAATAAAAACGATAAATATTAGACTATAATAAAAGGGCCGCGAACGTATGGCACAAACAGATCATGGTCACTACTTTACCATTGTTTGAAACTGTTAAAGGGTAGAAATTCATGACAGTAGACTCTTAGTTGTTTCGTATTAACAGCAAACATACCTGGAATATTTTTTCTTTTTGCTTTAGAAAAAAATCTTTCTTTTCAGGAGATTTGACTAAATAATAAACTATTCGGATAATATCTCTTTTTATACTGCGATCTCAGCTCAATATTTCATCCTGGAATATTTTTGGTCATACGTATACGAGGTGCCTTAAATAAGTGTCCAGACTTATTTGTGAAGGCATTTAAATTTGTCGAAAATTGAAAATGTTTCTTTCACAATACAGCTTAGAAGGTGATCTATATATATATATATATATATATATATATATATATATATATATATATATATATATATATATATATACACGTTTTTTAACGTGATGAACCGTGGCTAAAATAAATGTACAATGGTTTTTAAATTGTGATTTACTATATGGTATAGAATTTACTATTTTTTTTATATTAATTCTTTATAACTTTACATTACAATACATATATATTAATATACACGTAACCATATGTGTATACATATATTGAATGGATACGTACTTCAGAATGTTACTATTGTTTTCAAAATTTACATACTTTATTTTTGGTTGTTTAGTTTTTTCTATATAGTGCTTCTAGTACTTTTAATCTTTATACTTTGAATCGATATAGAGGAGATTTGTATTTTCCACTAGGACCTTTCTAAACTGAGAATGTTGACAACCATGTTGTTTTAGGTGTTGGGAGATTGAGCTTGTGTCGGCAAGATGTAGGGCAATCGTCTGGAAATGTATTAGTCGTGTGTCCAATGTACTCATTTGTGTTGGAAATGCATTCTCCCAAGTGGCATTTGAATTGATAGACTTCATTGGTTTCATCGATTTGTTGTCGAGGGAGTGCTGTTTTTAATTAGCGGTTGTTAATTTTTTTTTATAGTAAATGATAAATCGGATCTTATTATTGACTGGATATATATATATATATATATATATATATATATATATATATATATATATATATATATATATATATATATATATATATATATATATATATATATTGATATATACAATATATTGATGGGGCAGGGGTTGCTAACTTTGTTATTAGTAGTTTGGTCTATGTTTCTACTTGTTAGTTTAATTTGTTTATCTACTAAGTAATTGGGGATTTGGTTAGTAATTAGGACCTTCTTTAATTCACTGTCAAATAGTTTTATTTGAGGAGACTAATTTCGCTCGGTTAATACGATTTTTTTATAATTGCGGTCTAGTATCAGTAGGGACATTCACTTTTGAAGATTAAGATACAGGAAATTGGTTGGAGCAATTTTTTTATATGGAGAAGCGATAAACTTATCTCTGCTGGAGTCTATGAGAACGTCGAGAAGTTGAATGCTATTATTTGAGTTTATTTCATAAGTGGAGTTTGTTTGAAAATGATCCTTTAGTTTCGCAATTTTGTAATTATTGTCAGCTACACACACACACACACACACACACATATATATATATATATATATATATATATATATATATACATATATATATATACGTATATATGCATGAAACAACTCCAGCCGTTTGAAATGCTGTTCTGTTTATTTGGATTTTTCGTCCGATTGTATGCATATTAAGCTGTAAATGATGTGTGAAGTTCGTCATCATTGTCTGCCTTCGGGACGTGAGTTTTTGTGTATAAACATTTAATTAAAAACAACAAAAACACACAAAAAACTCCAGCCGTTTGAAACACTGTTCTGTTTATTTGGATGTTTCGTCTGATTCTATGTATATTTAGTTGTAAATAATGCGTGATGTTCATCATCATTGTCTGCCTTCGGGACGTGAGTTTTTGTGTACAAATATTATATTTAAAAAAAAGAGAAGGAGAAAAGAAGGAGAGTGAAAGAAAAAGAAAAAAAAGACAAAAAAAAACTCCAGCCGTTTGAAACACTGTTCTGTTTATTTGGATGTTTCGTCTGATTCTATGTATATTTAGTTGAAAATAATGCGTGATGTTCGTCATCATTGTCTACCTTCGGGACGTGAGTTTTTGTGCACAAATATTATATTTACAAAAAAAGAGAAGGAGAACAGAAGGAGAGTGAGAGAAAAAGAAAAAAAAGAAGAAAAAAAGAAACTGCAGCCGTTTGAAAGGCTGTTGTATTCATTTGGATTTTTCGTCTGATTCTATGTATATTTAGTTTGTTTTGGATTTTTTTTTGTCAAACGCATTGAATTGTACCCATCACCTTCATTCTGATCATTGAGGATATATGACTTTTGGAACGCTCCTTCATGTGTATTTTACATGTACGCGCATGTGTATGTGTGTGTATTCATATGTGAGTACATGCTTATAATGGGTGTCTCTATGTGTGTATGTTTGCATGTGTGTGTACATGTATATGTATGTTTGCGCGCATTCTGTGTGTATGCATGTATGTGTTCATGCATGTGTTTATTTCCATGTGTATGTGGACTGGAGGGCTCCCGTAAGCAGTGGTGAAGGCAACCCTTCTAGGAGAAACAAATCTCTGATTTAAAACACCATAAAGCGGCAGACCAGTACCCGCATTAAGCTGGTCTGCCGTTTAACTTGTTGCTGGCTATCCTGCTTTTGCTTTTTGCTGGATCTCAACATTTTGAACCGAGAGAGAGATTTATCTGCCAACGCTAAATCTCTGTAACATCATCTTTGTATAGATACTCTCTCAGGCATTTGTCTATAAAAATTGTCCTATTGCAATGGAAAAGTTGGGACGCGTCTAGGCTTGAAATGGTGGAAGGATGTAATAATTAATTGTTCATCATTTTATGCATCCCTGTGTGTATGCATGTATATGTGTATGTATGTTTATATATGTACATGTGTATGTATATATATATATATATCTACGTGTATATGTATGTATATATGTATATATGTTTGTGTGTGTTTGTATGTATATTTGTATATATATGTTTGTCTGTGTATGCATGTATATGTATCTGTACATATGTGTATGTTTGTGTATAAATGAATAGATATGTATATATATATGTATATGTAGTTAAATGTATGTGTATATGTGCATATATGTGTACTTATTTGTATGTGTATATGTATGTATATGTGTTTGTATTGCTATATATGTGTATATATGCGTATGTATTTGTGTATGTATGCATGAGTGTATGTATATGTATTATGTATGTATATATGTATATATGTGTGTATGTTTATGGATATATGTGTGTATGTGTGCGTATGCGTGTACGTATATATATATGTATATATAGCAATGGCCGTCTTAAGTGTAATGTCTGGTTGAGTGTGAATTCGCCGGTTCCACTAAAAAAAAAAAGCTCATGTTTGGGCTCATGGTCTTTAAGTGTTTGAGGGAGTGGCAGTCGTCTGACAATACGTTGCAATCATCATATATGCATATATATATATATATATGTATATATGTATGTATATATATGCATGCATATTTATATTATGTGTATATATATATATGTATATATATATAAATATATATATATATATATATATATATATATATATATATGTGTGTGTGTGTGTGTGTGTTGTATGTTAGTCGTCAAGGTCTGGTGTGGACGTGTGTTAAAAGCACACAAATGTCTTAGCGTCATATTGTGCTCCTCCCAGACAAATCAATCCCACGTGTACTTCGTGACCACTGCCACACAGACGGGGCTTTGATGAACGGCGAGTGTTCTGCGCCGTATAATTGGACCTCCACTTCCCTGTTGGGCAAAGGTTCTTTTAACCAAAGGCTAAGGGTGAGGCAACTCTGACAGAAACCTCCAGAGTAGCTTAGGCCCTGTCAGCTGTGGCATATATGACCCACAGGCATGTGGAGTATGATCTGGGGCCCAGCAACCTAAGTCCCAGTTATGGATAAAATTTCATGGTGGGTGAAGAGGGGTCCCGTAGGCTGTGTTGAAGGCAACCTCCCTAGGAGAAGAAAAACCCTGATATAAAATCTGCAGCAACTGCTGCATTGTTGACTTGCTCTTCTTTTTGGTTCCATATGGCAGTTGTTTAGAGAGTGGGGTTGTGTCAGTGAAAATTCTTTCCTCACTATAAAAAGCTTCAAATATAGGCATTACTTGATATGCAATGGAATACACACTTTGCAATAAGTGTGTATCTCGATAACAAAAAAGCTGGCTGTAGCCTGAAACGGCAAACGGACATCCAATGAGGACTGGTGCAGATATGGGCGTGAATATCAATAAAGTCTCTGGAAATCCCAGGGCCTGGCCTGGCCTGGTAGGTGTTCGGGCCACCATAGCATGGACGCGGTCATCAGTTGATGTGCTGGACTATATAAGCACGTGATGCTAGTTGCGCTCATTTTTTGCGTCATTTCAGCCAGTGATATATTAAGTAATGGCAGTTACTGCCATCACCATCATATGTATGTATGTATATATGCATTTAAAAACATTCAATGAATTTGGCAAATATGGTTATGAATGTAAATGGCAATAAGGGAACTGGAACTTCCAGGGCCTGGCCCGGCATGTGTTTCAGGGATCCACAGCCTGGACCCGGTCGTCATCATGCTACTGCGAGGAAATATATGACAATGGCCATAGGTTATTGGAATGTGCGGACGTTGCTTAACTTGCCGTCAGCAATAACTGCCCAGAGCGTAGATCTGCTCTTGTATCTAAGGAACTTCGAAGTTATGACATGGACATAGTTGCTCTGTCTGAGACCAGGCTCACTGATGAGGGACAGCTTTTTGAGTTGGCTGGGGCCTACACCATTTTCTGGAGTGGTAGAGCGGATTCATGTAAGAGGGAATCGGGCGTGGATTTTGCTATAAAGGTATCAATTCTTTCTAGCCGGGAAGAACTTCCCTGTGGTGTGAGTGACCGGATCATGAATATGAGGTTACCTTTGGTAAATGGTCGTTATACAACTTTTTGAGTGTCTATGCACCCACTATGGATGCAACAGAAGATGAAAGGTTGCTTTCTACCTTGCTTTGTGCAGTGTAGTTAAGCGCATTCCCTCTGCTGATAAGATCTTCATTCTTGGGGAGTTTAATGTAGGGTGGGAGGAGATTTTGAAACCTGGGATGTGCTGCAAGTGGAGTGGGCAAGTGTAACAGCAATGGTCTGATGGTGTTGCAGTTTTGTGCATAGATGGGTTTTAAAATCGGTAACACCGTGTTTCAGCAGAAGGACAAATACAAGACGACCTGGATGCATCCTGGTTCCAAACAATGGCACTTGATAGACTATGTGTTAGTCAGAAAACGTGAGATGAGGGATATCTGCAGTGTTCGTCTCATGCGGGGTGCAGAGTGCTGGACCGACCACCGGTTGGTCCGAGCAAAGATTAAGTGTGTTGTAGAGCCCAAGATGAGGGGACCTGGTGTGGCTATCCGAAAGCGGCTTAATGTTGCCCGTTTAAGGGGCAATATTCTGAGGAAGAAACTAGTTAAGGAGATGGAAGAGATTGAGTGTGAAAACACTTTGCCTGCTTTTAAGGAGTCTGTCTATGGGATATGTGAGAGAGTATTAGGTTATTGTTAGCGTAAACATCAGGATTGGTTCAATGAGGATGATACTGAAATTCAGGCTCTGCTTGATTCAAAGGCCAGGGCATTGCATGCTTATCTCGGGGGTGGTTTGATGAATGGTGAGCAAGGTCGATTGGGGGACAAGTCAATCAAGCGCGGGGTGCAGAGGAGTTTGCAAAACATGCAGGATGAATGGTGGAGACAGAAATCTGAGGAAATACAGCTTGCCCCGGATTCGAACAACACCAAGGTTTTATACAGCCTACTGCGTGCGGTTTACGGACCATCCAGATCACCTATCACTCCTTTGCGCTCGAGGGACGGAGGGGATCTTCTTCGCGACCCTACGAACATTCTTCATAGATAGAGGGAGCATTTCGATGACTTCCTGAACAGACCTTTTTACGTTGATCAGGAGTTTATTAGGTCGATTCCTAGCAATCCGGTCAAGGATATCTTGGCAGAGGTTCCTCCTCTCCAGGAAGTTGAAGCAGCTATCCATAAGCTGAACAATGAAAAGTCTCCTGAGCCGAATCGTCTGCATGCGGAGATCTTTAAATGTTCTGGACCCAAGATGATGCAACGCTTAGCGGACTTGTTGCAGACTGCTTGGCGGGATGCAGTGATGGTGGTGCTATACAAGGGGAAGGGTAGCAGAGACGAATGTGGAAATTATCGGGGCATCTCTTTGCTGTCAGTTGTCGGTATGCTGCTCTGTAGGATCATGCTGGAACACATTGCTGACGATGTTTTGCCTGAGTGGCAGTGTGGTTTCAGAAGATATCGAGGGACAGTGGATATGATTTTTACAGCCAGGCAACTATATAGAACAGCAAAACGGTCTGTAACAGGTGTTCATCGATTTAACCAAGGCCTTTGATACAGTCAATAGGGACGCTTTGTGGGAGATTCTGAAAACGCTTGGCTGTCCTGACAAGTTTTTAACCATCTTAAAGCTTTTCCACGATGATATGAAGGTTGTGATCAACGTTGGGGAAAGGCTGGCTGATACTATCTCAGTAGAAACTGGTGTTAAGCAGGGAGAAATTCCAGCACCTACATTCATTGCGTTCTATTTCACCATGGTCTTTCGGATGTCATTTAGGGGTTGCTCTGATGGTGTCTATATTTGTCACCGAATTACTAGGGGGTTGTTCAACATTAGGTGCTTCAATGCAAGTACAAAGGTACTCACCAACATTATTCATGACTTGCTCTATGCGGATGACTGTGATCTGGTGACTCATACAGTGGCTGATATGTAGCATCTTATGGATGCCTTTGCAGTTGCCTGCAGCGCATTGGGGCTGACTATCAATCTGAAAAAAAACTGTCTTAATGTATCGGCCTGCTCCGGGCATGCATATACTATGAGCCATCAGTTTATATCTGTGGGTTAAGTATAGCGGTTGTCACTAAGTTTGTATACTTGGGTAGCACACTGAGTATATCCGGTGTCCTGGATGATGAGGTATTGTTACGGATCCGCAGGGCAAGTGATACCTTCGGAAAGTTGAATAGGCGTTTGTGGAGCTGTCATGTGATCTTGCTGCCAACTAAGATTAAGGTTTATGCCGCATGCTTTCTCTCTGCCCTGCTCTATGCCTATGAAACTTGGACAATATACAGGAATCATTTGAGACGTTTCGAGCGGTTTCACCAAATGTGCTAACGACGAATGTGGGTCGGCAGATGTATGTCAGTGATGTGGAGGTGCTTGAACGGACCCAATGTCTAAGCATTGGAGCTCACATCATCAAACATAGACTGATATGGAGTGGACATATAGTGAGGATGCTAGACAGTCGACTTCCCAAACACTCCTTTATGGCGAGGCCGGCGATGGAAGACGCCTGGCTCAAAGACCTAAAATGAGATTCAAAGATTGTTTGCGGTCCACCTTAAAAAATGTGAGATATATGAAAGAACCGGGTGAGTTTTGGTTTGGATCGCGGAGAGTGGAAAAGGGCCTTGCGGGGAGGTGAGGACAAGTTTGAGTAAGATCTAACCCAGTATGAGCGGATGAAGCGCGATATCCGGAAAGGGAGGGTGAAAGCAGCCGTGGATAGGCGGGGGCGCCAAATTGTTCTGCAGTGTGAGGAGTTCAGAAGATTATGTCTGAGCAGAGCTGCGCTGATGAGCCACCAGACTACTCATCGGCACAGTGGGCCAAATCAGTCTTGTGTTGCCAGAATTAACCTGTGTAAACTGCGGGCGAACGTACGAAACAGCAGGTGGTTGAAGCGGCATTTAATTATACATAGAAGAGAACATCAAATACGTGATGCTTGTGGCGCATATGTCTGCACAATGTGTGCCAAGGAATGCCAGAGTTTGGCAGGGCTTGAAAGCCACTTTCGTGCGGCCCATCACTGAATGTTTTCGTGTTTCTACATACCTTTTTTGTACTATATCAAGTAATGGCAATGTTCGAAAACGAATTTGCTGCCATAATTATATATATATATATGCATATATATATATATATATATATATATATATATATATATATATCGTAACAGTTTACGAACTAATATCACAGTGAAAACGGATAAAAATGAAGATATTTTCTCTATTTACCGAACTTAATATCTTACGCCATGAAAATCTGATAAGATGCTTACAGATGACAAAATTAAAAAGGCGGACGAGAATATGAATGATCGTCTTTACCGCGATAATCTAACATAAAATATACTGCTTTGCAAACAACGCAGGTGACCAAAAACGAAAAGAAGGCAACACGAAGCAGATTATTTTTACGTGCACTGACTTTACTCGCAAGAGATTCATTGAAATGAGATTTATTGATTTTTTTACAACTGGAATGAACTTTCAAATACAATGGCGCTGTCTTCTTTTAGTTTTAATTAAATGTGTTCAATTTATTTTCTTGTATTTTACCGTTCCCTGTAATTTTCGAAATCTTTACAAACAGGTGGCAAAGCCGTTCCTTCTTATTAATTTTCGCTTCGACTTGAGCTGTAATTGCTGCTCCTTGATGTCAGTTAATAGAAACTATAATATTGTCATTATTGTTATTTATTTACACACTAGGAGTATTCACGCAAGCCATCATCAAAGATTGTTCTTTGAGAACCACTTGTGGTGTTCCCTTGAGTCTAAGTGACAACAAGTCTCCCGAGATTTTCAGTACTCTTCACCTTTGCAAAAGAATCAGTGTTATCGTAACAGCCGCTTACCATTGAGTTCTTTTTAGTGGCGACCATTAGTCTTCATTGGAATTGGAGTGGCAATAAGCATCCCCAAGGTCTTAGTCCTCTTTGAACATCTCCAGCGAACGCCTGGCTACTGCTTTCTTTTCTCTGTCTTCCCCTCCTCCTTGGCCCTCATTATTTGGTGTGGTGTCTGTTTATGGTGACACTCACAGAAACAAAAACAAGGTGGGGCGGTTTTTTTTTCATGAGTTCATGAGATGTTACTTTGCGTTTTGTCATCTGTAGCCGTTTCCGTAATCAGTTTGTGTGTAGTTTTAGTGTGGTGTTTATCTCCACGATCAAGGGTTTTCCTTAAAATTTCGGCAGTTTTTTATTTATTGAAATCTGTTGTATCTCTTGTGCATCCCTCTGATTCTAATCTCTCCAATTCTCTTCTCAACGCTTTTGGTATGGTTCTTTGCGCTCCTCCTCCTCCTCCTACTACTACTACTACTAATACTATTATTATAATTATTATTATTATTATTATTATTATTATTATTATTATTATTGTTGTTGTTATTATTATTTGTTATTATTATTACTGTTAATATTATTGTTGTTATTATTGTTGTTATTATTATTTTTGTTGTTGTTGTTATTATGTATGTTGTTATTGTTGCTGTTGTTGCTGTTATTATTATTATTATTATTATTATTAGTAGTAGTAGTAGTAGTAGTAGTAGTAGGATAGATATGAACTTTTATTAAATACATAATACTTCTGAAAGGTCAGCAGCCATTTTGAACTTCAATATATATGCTTTTTTAAGAATTGTAAGTATTATTACATTTTATTAAACTCAACTTTTTTGTAATAAAACAAGTGAAGCATTCACCGTTCCACGTGAATGCACAGTGAACGAGGCATAAAAAATGACTATGTTCAGCACCCCCCCCAACTTAGCTAAAAAAGTCTCCAGGTGACGTCAAACCCTTGTGAAAAAGAGCAAACGGTGCAGTTTCATACTTAACATATATAAATTTGACTTCTGCACCATGCAAAAACATGACTGAGCCCATCATTTGCTCCTTCTTTTAGCCGTAAAAGTCCCCAAGACCTAAGCATATTTAAATTTGATTTAAGCACCACGCAAAACTGCTAAATCAACAGACAAAGAAAATCTTTGACAACTATGGAAAAAATAGTCCCCAAAATGGAGTGCTTTTATGAGCCTTAAAAGAACCCCTGGGGCATTCTCAAGAGTTATACACAAACGAAAGTATATAGAAATGAGTTACAATTTTTCAGACAGTTTTAGTAAAATCCAAGGCACAATTTTTTTTTAATAAGCACAAAAGTGTCAATTTTAGCCATTTTAACCCGAAAGGGGGAGGGGCAATAGGAGTTTGTTTTTTTTTCCGGAAAATCCTTTCTGTTACTTTTTTACTCATATCATGTTTAATGTTTGAACAATATTTCCGAAAATTTTAAGTCGTAACTATTGAGAAATGTGCGGACAGGCGAACGGACGAACAGACAACGGTGAATATATGTCGACGGACAACAACAACAAAAAAGATTTCTTACATGAAAGTGTGTACATTAATACGTGGTTTATAACAGAAAAAACATACCATCTACAATATAAACCTCATTTGCCTGTTTAAATGTGTCGATGTATTATGCATGTATGTATGTATATCTCCCTAAAACTTTTGATAGAGGAGGCGGATTTTCACGTGATTTGTATCGTTTTGAAGCTCGACCTTCCGGACGAAAAATATCGAAAAAATTGGCCCAAAATATTAATTCCTTCACCCTTATCTGGGCCCTTTTCTACAGGAAGGGATCGCTTTTTCGCCGATGTTTTTGAAATTCATCTCCTCCTTTCGATTGACTAGTCTTAATTTAAACATATGTCATATCCGGTTTGGAAAAAGGCGCAACAGCAAAGATGTCACTTTTTTTTTACCCCCGTTCGTTTCCCTCTTCGCGGTACGGGTTCGAACCTACTTAATACCAATTTACTTTTTTGCGCCACTTACACCTCTAAACACCCGGTCAACGCCAGGCACGCAGTATAGTCTATTATATAAACCCCCATGTCTCTTTAAATGTATGTATGTCTCGCAAAAACTTTCGGCAGATGTGACGGATCCTGACAGAGCTCGATGTCGCGGACGACAAACATTGAAACATTAGCCAAAAACCTTCACTCTAAACTCGGCCGTTTGTTACCAGGAGGGGTCGATTTTTTGCCTACATTTTTGCAAGTTATGGTTACCGTTGAATTGACTCCAGTTAATTTCATTGAGACATCGGTTAAGACGTCAACTTTTCTTTCACTTTCTTTTACACCTTCCGTCACGAGTTCAACCTTCCTACTACCACTTTTTTAAACGCCTCTCTTTACCTTGGTTGTCTATTGTAATTTTGTTTCCCTCCCAACGCTACTACCATATTATAACACCTCTCTTAACGGGTTCGAGCCTGCCTGCCTACTACCACTTTTTTTACTGAACATACACCTCCAAACACCCGGGCAACACCGGGCACACAGGCGAGTCTATATTATAGATTTCATCTGTCTGTTTAAATGTATGTATGTATGTATGCTTAAAACTTTCGACTGAGGCGATGAATTATCACGAGATCAGTATCATTTTGAAGCGCGATGTCTCGGACGACAAATATCTAAATCCTGTCCAAAAACAGTAATTCCTTCACCCTCTACTGGATAGTTTTCTATAAGGAGGGGTCGATTTTTGCGAGCCATTTTTTCAAGTTATCGTATCGGTTGGATTATCTTCGCCTAATTCAAACGTTTCGAACTTCCGTTCGCGTCATGGAGTAGCGGTAAGACGTCATGTTTTCTTTAACTTTCTTTCTTTCACGCCTTCGCGTCACGGGTGCGAGCCTGCCTGCCTACTACCACTTTTTTTTTTTGCTCAGCACACACCCCGAACACCCGGGCAATGCCGGGCACCCAGTCTAGTCACGAAATAAACATATAAATTCTCTAGATATGAAACTATACAACAGTATAATGGCAACCAGATAAAAGTTTAAATATCAGGAAAAATTATCGGAAGAAGAAACAAACGCATGTAATCAACGGACGCTAATATGACATTAGCAATAAATACAAATCGCACGAAATATACTTAAAGAAAGAAAAATTGTAGAAATTCGATAATGTGGTCATTCCTTTGACACGTATGTTGTGCATATTACTCGTTAAGAATCGATAAAGATTGAAATAATAAAGAAAATGGGCGCCGACTAGTTTCTTTAGAAGGGCGTGGGAAGTACTGGAACTTTGGCGACGTCATATTGTCACTTACATTCTAGAGAAAACAATATGTTCTTGATAAAGATTAATCAGTTGTAAACGCCAGCTGCGACAACATTAAATAATTTGTAATGGTCATCGAATAAATTGCTTAAAATCTCTGAGGACTTCTCAATAAGATCATTTAATTTCTGTGTGTATTCATTGATAATGGCATGTGTATAACTCCTGGTGAGTTAGTAATAAGGATTGAGTGAAGATGATTTCATCAAAATGCCAAACAGTTTATCGAATACAGATAACTAATTGCAAAGAACTGTTATTGGACATGTAAAAGGAAATGGCCGCAGCGAAAGAAAGTAAGAGACGGATAAAAGTATAGGTTCTCTAGAGAAAATTGATTGAATAGTATTAAAGATTCAATTTTATCGAGAAACAAATGAGTTGAAGAGAGTAAACTATAGAGCGGAGTTGCCTAATGTAGATTTTAAAAGAGAAATCGATGCCGACAACGTGTCCATTCACAAGAGCTAAATTTGAAAATAATTTTACAATCGCAGAAAGAGAGAGATGGAGAGCGAGAAAGAGAGAGAGAAAATAAATTACAAAATGTCCATGTAAAAACCTTTACATGCTGAATATAAATAATCTGTATAATTTAGATATTTCCAAATACTATTCTCGTATTTTATGTTCTTGGGGGAAATATTGTGGAAACCAAAAAAAGAGCTTACCGTAAAATCGTCCTCGCGTGCGTCGTGCATCATGTGGAATCAAGCTGCTGAGGGGGTGGAAGAATCAAGATGGCGACGCTCACAACTTGTTTTGACTAGTGATCTCGTAAAATGAGGCAAAATCTCGCTGCTTGTTTGCAAAATCATGGGGCTCGACTGTATAAAAGTAGGCCGCGGGGAGATCCCGAACAAACTGATTATTTTTATGTACTTTTTTTAAAGTTACAAATGGTACCTATCTACTTACGTGAATGGCAGACTTGCAATATTTAATTTTTACTTGATCAGTCTCATTATGATGTCTCTTAGCTAAGAGCTTCAAATTGACCCAATTGGTTAGGGAGGGGTCTCGTCTTAATTGCCCCAGTAACTCTCTCCAGGCTATCTGGCTACTCTCCAAACGTACACCGCCTCCCACCCCACTTCAGGCGGAAGAAGGAGCTATTATCCTTTTTTTGTTTTTTTTTGTTCTCTTGGTATTTCTTCACCCTTAGCTGGTTCTGGCACTGTGTTTTCCATTGTTTATTTGCTCAAAGGTTAGCTACTCCAGACATCATCCAGCTAATATCTAAGGCTTTATTTATTCCTGGAGTTTACCTGCAAATAATCCTAAATACTGTTTTTTTTTCTCATAAAGTCGATTCCAGATTAACTCTCCTAATCCACTGATTGTCTAAACAAATAAAATAGCATTTGGGACGTTTTTTCTGGTCAGCTCTTTTCAATCTCATCCTTTGGTCAAGCGCTCAACAACTGTACATCTCCACCTTTTATGCACGAACAAAAAATCATTGGAAACTGTTGTTTCGTATTACTAAGTAATTTTGCTTTCCTGCCTTTCCCCCTTTCTGTGTTACAGTTAACCTCACAACGTTTTGGCTGATGTAACCTCCGACCTTCTTCAGATGTATATTATCGATGTCTAAAATATTTCTCTCGAAATTAGAAATCAGTACTCTATTTCAAACGGAAATCTTTATTTTATCCACATATTTCCCTCGTTTCTACAGCTATCACCAAATAGAAGCATAAGTAATTCGTAGTTGTATTATAACTATTGCTTTCACCGGGAATTGGGCCTCCAACTTCAAGAAACCTATCACTTTTTAGCAAAGGGCTTAGGACCTATAAAGGCCAGGAGACCAGTCGAGGATAAGGATTAATGTGTGTATTGTAGTAATTGGGAAAGTAGCGTCGTAATCTTTCGTGGTGGAAATTTGATATAATTAGATTATTTATGAGCATGGTTCAATAAGAATTGGTTTACGTTAGACTTGAAGATGACAATAGTGTAGTCAGCTAAGAAGGAGGCCAGACGTGATAAGTGATTACTTCTTTGTAAAAAACATATTCATTTATAAGATTGTCAACAATAGAAAAGTGCAATGAAAAATGAAATAGACGAATCAACAATAAACAATACATATTCAGTGGTGCCGCCCACAAAGAATAAACGTACATTTCCTTTCTACGGGCATTTATATATAAGACTAGAGCGTCAGGTGTTGAACAGTACATGGCAAGATTTTCTCAGATTTACTGCATGGAATATTTTTCGACGTTTTCACCGACTACGAACCTAACCACAATCAGAATTTTATTGCAAATCGCATCGCAATATAACATTTACTTACACGAAACGGACGTAATACTGTTTATTTAAGCAGATGTGCTTACAGTTATATCTCATAGGATTAGCGAATCTCTCGACAGATGCAACCTTTCTAGGGCAATTGCTCTTGACATATCAAAGGCCTTTGATAGGGTATGGCATAAAGGTTTACTTCAGAAGATCTCCAGATGTGGTATCGCTGGAAATGTCTTCTCAATTATTAAATCATTTCTCTCTGATAGGTTCATAAGAGTAGTAGTTGATGGGCAAAAATCAGAAGCTCACAGTATAAATGCTGGAGTCCCTCATGGGGTCGATCCTGGGCCCAACTCTTTTCCTGATCTACATTAATGATCTTCCAAATCACACCCTTACATCATTCGTAGACATGTTTGCTGACGACACTACCATCTATGGTAGCACATCTAAGACAGTAAACGACAAAGTTCTCTCCGATTCTCTCTCCTCTGATCTTGATCACGTTGTACAATATGGGAAAGGAGTGGCTGGTTACTTTTAATGCATCTAAAACCAAGCTTCTATCTTTACATCATCAACGTTCTGATCCCCACCTGGCATCAATTGAAATGAATGGCTCTCGTCTTGGGGAGGCCTCAAGTTTTGACAGGCTTCTGGGCTTAACCTTTATTGCTGATCTTAAATGGAATACGTACATCAAATCTGTTGCCAAGGCCGCTGGAAAAATGGTCGGATCCTTCTATCGATCCAGTAGATATCTCACTGCTGATGCTATTCTTTATCTATATAAGAGCCAGATACGTCCAAGGATGGAGTACTGTTGCCACATATGGGCAGGAGCTGCTAGAAAAGACTTGTCCTGCCTTGATAGGGTTCAAAATAGACTTCGGGGCTTGGTGGGAGATGTCCTTTTCTCTTCGCTGCAACCTCTGTCTCACAGAAGAGATGTTGCGAGTTTGTCTCTGCTTTATCCTTATTTTCATGGAAAGTGTTCGACTGAGCTTCAATCTATGGTCCCCCTCGCCAAACTTTCACAAGAAACACTAGACTAGCTGAAAACATTATCAATAATTTTCCCCACTCTTTATCTGTACCTAAACCTAAACATAGAGACCATGATCAAAGTTTCTTCCTTAGAACTGCACGCCTGTGGAATTGTCTTCCGTTTTCCTGCTTTCCAGCTTTCTATAATATGGTTGTCTTCAAGTCCAACGTGAACAAGTTTCTGATGAGCCGTTCCACTTAGGTTAACAAATTTACCGAACTTCCATTACTATCGATTACTATATTGTCCTTTTGACTACTCTACACTCTTTAACCCTTATCCTTGAGTGACCTATCGGCCTTGATAAGTGGTGACGTCCATGTAAAAAAAAATAAAAAAATACCCCGATACAATCTAAAATTAATATTTACCATCCAGAGGGATTCGTAATGAAAAATTAAAATTACGTGTGAAGCCTTGACAAATCACTGTACGGTTTGAGACAGGGCGGACGAAATAGGAATCAAGTATTTCAACATTGTTTGATTAAACAACAATTCAAAAAATGCCCACTGGGCCCCTGTTTGTATACCCAAAACAAAGATAATAAATTACTGATTTAATTTGTATGGGTCCATCGCATTTTAATCGCACCATAATGTGACAGAATGGTAATCGATGTTGAAAACAGATTAAATAAAAAGATTTTATAGTGGTTGCTGCACATGCAATTTACCTACGAAATAGGATTTATTAAGATGAATCAATGATATTACATTGTAAAATCCAATTAAGATTTTGAATGCAAGACAGCAAAAAACAATGCACTACAGCGGTTAAAAATGATATTAAAAAATTACGGACAAAAAGTCTGAAGTAATTCACGATAAACTATATCAGGAGGTAACCGCAAACCTCTAATACTACATGACTACTACGAGACCTGACATATGTCACACAGTAACAAAACTATAATAGAAATTACCAAGACCGACAATGAAAATTATAAATACAACTAAACAAGTAATTGTCTGTATTTTTGAGATGAGGTGTTTTCATTGATTGAGATTGTCGGATTGACTTCCTAATCTTGGTTGTTATCGTCACAACGTTTCGGCCGTTTTACCCTCCGGCCTTCATCAGGTGTTTTGTATCGAACTGAGGAACCGTTTGTTAGGAGTCTCGAACCCAACCCTTTATTATTATTAGTGACATACGGCCGAGAGGTCCTAGACGTTGTATCAAAGTTTACAGTTACCCAAAGGTGCTGAGTTCAATCCTGAACGAAGGCAGTGAAAAGTAACATTCAAAACAGAGAATCAACAACTATGTCCCAGAGCCTAGCTGGAGTCCGAACACGGTACCCCCGTAATAATAATAAAGAAGTGACGCCGAAGAGCGTACATGTCCTCCCACCAAGACTCTCTGACTCGACACCGTCATTTGTACATATTGTAAATATACCTTTTCTTTAATACACTTATTATTGCGTTATCTTGTTGTTTGCGTCTTCATTGCATTTCCTTACTAATTATTGTTCAACCTTGCAACCACAACAGTTGGCGACGAGGATGAGATCATAGATATCATATACGAATCTTTTAATTTGGAACCGCCTCAAAATGCACCTGAACCCCGAAGATCAGGTAGGAAAAGAAAAGTGAATGAACCATTAATGGTAAACCCAAAAAGAAAAAGATATTGAAATCTGTGTGACTTCAAATCTTGGGAGGGGGGTGTTGTGGTGGCAACCACTTATTTGCATATCCGAATAACATAACACTATAAATGGCAAGCCTAGGTTGGCCTTGGTGTGTCTTACTCAAATGCCACCAGAAGTGACGCCGAAGAGCGTACATGTCCTCCCACCAAGACTCTCTGACTCGACACCGTCATTTGTACATATTGTAAATATACCTTTTCTTTAATACACTTATTATTGCGTTATCTTGTTGTTTGCGTCTTCATTGTATTTCCTTACTAATTATTGTTCAACCTTGCAACCACAACACCTTCAAAAGCCCAGATAAGTCATAGTAATTCGGGGCAAAAAGAAAATAAGTTGTCCTGAGCCAGACGAAAAAGCGTGTATATTTTGTTTTTATTAATACTTATTTTATTAACCTGCTAATAAGTTTATTTGATACTCCAAAAAAGATTTTTTAAATATATATTTTTAGAATTTTTGTTACGAATACACATGCACACACACATTATATATATATATATATATATATATATATATACATATATAATTTAAAGGAGATTAGAACAATAGTCTAAAGAGCTGAGTGTATTTTAATGTAACAGTGAAATTACTAGTTTAATTAAAATACAGGAAATAGAAAGTGCTCGTTGTAATTTAGATATATAATAAGCTCGATAGTTAAATGTCCTAGAGCTAATTCAATATTAAGTAATGTGATTTATAATTTAAAATTTAAAAATCAAATTTTGATTAAATTAAAAATCCGTTTCATAAGAAGGAACAACAAAATCAATTATCTGTACGATCGTTTCGGAGAACAATACTTTTTATTGTGGTATACATCAAGTTATGTAGAATAATTATATATATTTTTTTGGTAAGCAAGGTCTCCTCATCAGCAAATTTAGGAGGGTTTTTATTGAATTTAAAAGACACCATAAATAAACCTAGCATTAAAAGTAAGGCAGATGAATCTTTTAATTTTTCTTTTTTTGAAATCAGGAACTGTGGTTAAAGTAGTCATTTAGATGTTTGCTATAGCTTTTTGTCTTATTATTGAATATCTATATATATATATATATATATATATATATATATATATATATATATATATATATACAGTGCCACGCAAACGTATTTGATACATTACATTTTTCTTCATAACTTTTATTAGAGTCCACAATTTAACCTAAAATTTAATCGGTATATTCCTATTACTATTCTAAATTATATTTGGAGTAGTTATGACAAAATTAAAGTTTAGAAAGTTTATATTTAAGGAAAAATATGAATAAACAAACGCGAAAGTATTGGATGCACTTTTAAAATTCTTTTTCTGAAATAAATTTAAATGACTTTTGCTTAGCGTGTTGCAATAATGCAAACGAGTTATTACTGACCAATCAGAGAGCTTTATATTAAAATAATTTTATAAAATTCTTCCAGTTTGTTCTCACTATTTCAAAGTCAACCAGTTCATTTATAAAAATGCCTAAAACTAAAAAGTTGTCACCAGACATTGGTCAAAAAATCATTGATAAACACAAAGAAGGAAAAGAGTATCGAATAATATCAAGGGAACTTAATCTACCACTTAGTAAAGTTGGAAACGTTATTAGAAATTTTAAAAACCTGGTGAAGCTGTTGCAAATCTTCCAAGATGGGGTCGGCCAAGGAAATTAAACGAAAGGAAAATCAAGGTGGGTAAGCAGAAAGGTACAAAAAACTTTTTTGACTCGTGGTGAAATTCAAACCGACCTCAGAGAAGCTTGGATTAATGTGAGCAAGGATACAATCAGTAGAGGTCTAAATCGTGCAGGTTTTGTATCAAGGTTCCCAAGAAAAGTTCCATTATTGAAGCTGAAACATGTCAGATCACGTTTGAATTATGTTAAAACATATGAATAACAACCACACGAATTTTGGAAAAAGGTAAGACGAAATGAAAATCGAAATCTTTGGAAGAAACACAGCAACACATATATGACGTAAAAATGGCACCTACTATAACAAAAAGAATACTATCCTACGGTTAAGTTTGGCGGTGGTTCGATTATAGTATGGCGGTGTTTTTCATCCAAAGGTACTGGTGAACTAGAAATCATCAATAGTAGAATGAATGGACGTATGCACACGGAGATTTTGGAGAAAAACTTCCAGCAATCTGCTGATTTGTTGGGACATAATATCAATTTCATGTTTCAGCAGAACAACGATTCCAAGCGTACTGCCAAACTAACCAAAGAATAGTTTAGAAATAACGGAATTGTATAGTATAGTACACTTTTATTAAAAGAAGATAATTTAATTGCAAACAAAACATAGAAACATCCCCTATAATAATTAATAGAAATACTCTCATTCAATAAGTTATATATCACTAAAACACACTCATTTCATTTCTTTTACACACCTATATTTGAAATTTAACAGACATATTTTTCTAGAAAAATATTAACTGCGTTCATATCCTTTTAAAACATATTAATTACTGTATGACATTATTAAAAATCGCCATATATATGTATAAAATATATTTTATTTTCTCATAATGTATACCAATCCTTATTTAAGAAGCTCAATGTAATTACAGAGCCACATAATGAATGAATGACAAAAGTCTATATTCCAATTTCATGATGTAGAGCATTTATTCCTTTTATTCAGATGATATTTACAATTCTAAACCGTATCGGTTTTGTAGCACAAAATCAGTCACTATCAATTTATTTTGCCCTGAACTCATTAGAAGAAATACAGCAATCAATTCATTTAAATTAAATAAAGTGCGTTTTGACATGAGTAAAATCCGAAAATTGAAAGTAAAGCTATAAATACCATAATAATATGTTTCTATTACGCCATTTTTAATTTAGAAATAAAGATGGAGTTTAGTGGCTGGTGGTAGGTAAAATAATTTTACCTATAAATATATAGGGTAGGTTAAATTATTTAACCTATAAATATATTAGAGCGGGTAAAATTATTACCCGTCCTAATTATTTCATATACGAGTTGTAAATTTCCTGTCTGAGGGAAGGTTAGTTGGTTGTTTTTGTTCTACGGCATATCAACTTTTTCAGGTTATTAGATGCTGAATCTAGTTATTTTGAGGAAAGGTTTTTATGGAGTATATTTGTTTTTTAAGTCGGATTCTATTTAACCCATAATTGGGACCCTAACGGGTACTACCACTCCGGGTCAGAGTGGATCTGGGAGCAATGGCAATTAAAGAGTGGCTCCACACTCCCCAAGGCCCGCAAGGTGGGGCCTCACTATCGGATGTAGTTTTAGGTCATATCCAGGACCGTTCTTAGGGAAGGTATAATTATTTCATAGATATTATAGAGAATTTGTTGATGGCTGTGTATCATTTGCTATAACGA
>NC_136489.1:155924878-155937378 GCF_053919585.1 Euprymna scolopes | reverse complement strand
GTGTGTGTGTGTGTGTATGCAGAAATTTCCCTATAGAGCAAAGTGTTGTAAGTTTGCAACAACAGATGCCACATATGAATTCAATGCGTCTACCATGATCACCACCATCTTACGAGCATCATTTCTGCGACTTCACCCGTGATTATAAAATGCTACATTACACTCGACGAACCACACCACCACCACAATCATGGCATCTACAGAGGAAAAAGTTCCATATTTTTTCCTCTAAATATTTAGTGTTCTAACCGCTACCAGTGTTCACCAGATCTAATTCTACATTTTCAACTATAGTTTTATTAATATGTAACTTACTAAGACAATCATAAACAGAAAATATCATTTCTTGATTTCCAAATCCTTAATATTAACAGCAGCAATATTCCACTATTATTGATTGGCTGAGACTAATACCTAAATAAACAAACACTTCTAAAAGTTTACCAAAATTTGAGTCGCTCTCTCCATGAGACACTAACGCTAAAAAAGAAATAAAAGCATATTAACCACTCATAATCAGAGAATTAAATACAGATAACCTCATTTACTGGAACAAACGTGCGCAAGTAAAAAAAAATGTATATACATAAGGTATTCTCCGTCTTTGCTTGTATGCCGGGAACCCTTAAAAGTATAAACAACGCAACAGTTTGGAGATGTAAACATGTACTGTCCCTCCAAATAAAAACCTGCCCTGAAAAACATGTTTTCCTTGGCATTGTGCTTTTTTTTTGCATTTACTATTCGGGTTGACCATTAGATTTTTTACACCGACTATCTGCGCTATAGTTTTAACGTAAATTTTATTGCATACGGAAACACTTATTCGTTATATACTTGTGTTGTCAGCAATTTTAAATTATTATTGTTTAATTTTCTTTTCCGGGCTGATTCTCGAAATTGTGCAAACGTTAACTTTTGGAGGGTGGGGGGAAAATTTGTACATTAGATTCTTTCTACAATTTTCTTTAGTATGAGGACTTTTACTAGTTTTTGCCTGATTGAGAAAATCTCATACAATTTTGCGGAAACAAATATTTATAGAGATATAAAGACCGTATTCTGCACTGTAATTAACTGGCTGCCAGGTTTGTACGCAAATCTACTTCTCTTCTACCGATATCCCCCCCCAATTTTTATTTTAGCATTTGCGTATGGGTATGTTGACAATTATTATTACACTTAAATTTGGGCGAATTATTTTCAACCCCTCAAAATAGGGGGCCGTCTACTTCGAAAGCCGTTCTTTACATGGGGATGTTGGGGTGTTTATATCGAACGCCGTTCTAAAAGATAGGGGAGGTTAGTGGTGTCTATTACGAAATCCGTTTTTAACATGGGGGGTTTAGGATGCTCAAAAAGCTTTTACATCTGGTTGATATTACTTTATAAATAACTAGCGGGGGGTACCCGGCGTTGCCCGGGTGTTTGTAGGTGTGTGCATGGAGGGGGGTAATTAATAATCCTGCTTAAATATTGTTAAAAAGACGATGTAAAAAAAAATCCAAACCAAAACGGAAAAAAATGGCATAAATAAACCTGTGTATGGGGGGGGTAAACTAAAGAATAAGCGAAGTAATAAAAAAAACGTTTGGTCGGGAGGAGGGATTGAACCCGGAAGCTTTGACGCGGAGGTGGAAACCAATGCCAATACTTAACGGTCTCGACCACGAGTGAGAGTAACTGATTAAGTGTTAAGTTAAAGCTTATAAAGCTAAAAGAGTTTTGATTGATAGGACGACGCTAAATGAGGTCACTTTCCCCAGATGATGGTGGGAGGGGGGGGAAGCAGAGCGAACGCCGAGAACACAACGTTTTTTCACTGTATTTATACTATAATGCAGGACAAACCGGGCACAAAGCGAAATAGCGCGAATCTCATAAAAGTCGACGTAAATAAATCTAGAGACGACCCGCGTTCCCAAATCCTACATATTATGATATAGGACCCATATAAACAGTTGTAAGCGATAGTAACGAACCCGGGAGCGTGTGCTCGAAAAGCCTTTTGAAGATATACACGAAATGGTCACACACATTTTGCCTTTTATATATATAGATTATTCTGTAATATTTATAATATACTTTAGTTTTACAATCTTGGATCATTTTGGTAAATTAAATTGTAATTTTTATTATGTATATAATAAGAGAGAGAGAGCGCGAGAATGATGAAGGTATTTATAGAATAAATTATTATTAAGAAGGTTTTATTTTAGACTAATTATATTAATTAATAATTTAATTATAATTATATTATTATTATCAGAATATTTGTATCATAATACTTATATCTGTTGGTTGTTTTGTATCTATATTTCTGATTCCTGTTTTTTCTTTGATTTAGTAAACCATGATTGTATTATTTACCGGCTCTCTCAAGCAGAAAGATCATTATATACGTACTAAAGCCACGGGCACGCCAGGAAACACATTATATAAAATAAACACCAGCGCATGAAGCAGTAAATTCATAAATGGAAACATGAGAACAACGTTCGTACGATGCCCCCTAAAGGAGAGTAGTTAAGAAATTACGCTGGTCATTCAACCAGCACTGCACGCTCGTCCATGTATAATACATCACGAGACATGTATCCTTTTCTCAGTTGGATCTTCGCAATAATTACGCTTTCGATAGCAGTTATCAGATGTTGTAGCGCTAATAGGAAATGAACGGTTGCAGGCGATGTGACAAATGATGTTATGGCTGGTCGGTTCTTGATATAACACGCTCTGCTGATCGCATGTGCCGTAGGTGAAAGCTGATGAAAATGATCGCCGATTGATAGCGTCTAAAGCCACAGTTCCTCGATGGCTTTATAACCGATCCACTTGGGGGAAAACCGGGTTAATTATAAACGAAATTTTCGAGACCTTACATTTTTTCTTCTGTTAGGATGAATTAATCATGCGCAGAAAATTGATTTTTTTTTCAAAAGGTTTTCCTTTTCAAAACAATAATTCTGGGACATATTTTTTAATTAATAATAAGCGAATAATTTGATAATTAACTATAAGTTTTAGACTGCTTGACTCATAAAACTTGTCGCACCTGTTAACTCTCCGGCCTTCTACAGGGTGGCCGAAAAGTTCCAGGACACTATACATGTATTTTTAATAAAACACAGTATTTTTAATAAAACACAGTATTTTTTAATGAAACACACAGAAAACATATATATTCAACAAAAAAGAGAACTTTATTAGTCCAGAAATATATGTTTTGACTTTTAGAACTTTTATAAATGGCGCATTCATCGCTGAATACTATCTTTCTGTGATTTCTTGGACCATCAGGAAAGCGTTTTAAAAATTTCTCACAGAATTCTTTTCTTCGATCCATATCTTCATATATATATATATATATGTCTGTTGATTTTATCCTGTGTGTCTGTGTGCATCTATGTGTCTGCGTGGTTTTCCTTCAATTATATTTAATATGTCAGTGAAGTTCAGTAATATTATGAAAATGTACGTATAGCAAATAGACCCAAAGGACGCATTTATATTTTTACAACTTTAGAGCTCATTAAGCTCAGTGTTGCATAAACCCGGTGCGTTATATTTGAATTTAAGAAAAAAATTTATTTGTAAATTCGTTGCCATAAGTACATATATTTTTTTCTATGATTTTTATTTATGTATGCAAAATGTTTCGGAATAAATCTGCCGACATGTTTTAGTGTAATTATTTTAGCATGAATGGAGAAATGAAAATAGAAACTCAATCAGAAGTTATACGTAACTGAGGCCAGGATATAAGAAAACTGTGAAGTCCAACCATTAAGACTTCTTTTTTTACTATCAATAAACTGTTTTACGCAATAAGACAAAGCACTATAATTTAATTGTGTAATTAGAGCATAAAACTAGTTAAGCTGCATATATATCTATTACTTTATAAAATGAACTGTGTATGTGTGTCTGTGTGTTCATTCCCTATGAACTCCTAATTTGTCTTTTATTTCACCCAAATGTTCCTTATGTGTCCAACAGTGTTCTTAGATAGGATTTAGACTGGAATGTCCCCGATAATTATAAACAACAGATAATCGAAAAAAACATTAAGGATGAAACAGTTAAACACCACAATTGCATTTGAGAAGTTTTATCACCCCACAAGCATGTAATCTGCGTAAAAAACTCAATAGTAGGTTCTTTTATATGACAGGACGCTTTCGAAATGAATGTTTGTGTTTAGAGTACAGTATATATAATGACTAGCAGGTGGTCGTCCGGCTTTACCGGTCGTAAAATACACTTAACTATGATATTTTAATTCGTCCATATTTCGTATATAATATTATAGAGTCGTGATTTTAAAAGTAAAAATAAATGTATTTGGATTCTATTAGCTAGAAATGAATCGGAATGCAAAATTGTACCAAAGTGGCACAGGAACTGATAAAAAATAAACCTTGATGAATATACAAAATGGTTGACGAATTTTTTTCATCCTAGACCCCTAAAAACTATTTTAATCGGTTAAAGGCCCCAAAAAACGGTACAGAAAAAAATCATTTGAGGCTCCTAGCCTAGAAGTCTCATAATTGCCATCATAAATACGTTGGTGAAACTCAGCGTAAATTGGAAAAAAGGCTCAATGAACACAAAAGAGATATAAAAAATAGCAATTCTCTAAGTGCATTATTCTCTCATTCATTACAACATAACCACACCTTTTACTTTAAACAAGCAAAAGTAGTTAAATTTATTTCAAATAAACCACGCCGGAGACTTCTTGAATCTGCGCTTATCACAATTTCAAGCACTATTAAAGAACGTGGAGGTTTCTATAACATAGCGCCATCAATAAGTAAACTTTTATTAAAAGAACATTATTTAACTGTAGACACAGGTTAACTTTCTCACACCATTCGAACACCCCCTGTAATAATTAACACATAATCTCAATCAATAAATTACATAAAAAACACTCATTTCATTTCTGTTACAAACTTATATTTGAATTTCAACAGATATATCTTTTTCCCAATAAGAATATAAACTTTTTTTCTTGAATTTGCAGAAATATATTTTTTTATAATTTATATAAATCCTTATTTAAGAAGCTCAATGTAATTACACAGCAATATTGAGAATAAATGACAAAAAATTATATTCCAAAATTCATGATGTTGACCATCTTATAATTTATTCCTTTAACTTAGTTGACTCATACAATTCTTGACAGTATATGTATCATAGCGCAAAATCAATCAGTGAATCTATTATGCCCTTAACTGATTGAAATAATTATTAAGTGATTGATTTTGCGCTCCGAAACAGATCCAGTTAAGAATTATATAAGTCAACTGAATTAAAGGAAAAAAATATATATTTTTTTATCATTCGTTAGTCAGTAAGTCATTTAATAACCTGCAATCACTGCATCAACTTGCTCTCTCGAATTCACTATAGTACCAATGTAATTAAAGGGGTATATTTATATATATATATATATATATATATATATATATATATATATGTGTGTGTGTATTAATCGTGACACCCTGCACTGAAGATTCCCGAAAGGATGAAACACTAGTGTCTGTAGGTATTTAATTATTATAGTAGAAAATAATTATATATATATATATATATATATATATATATATATATATATATATATATATAGAAGGAGAGAGAGAGAGAGAGAGAGAGAGGATGGAGAGAAAAAGAGATAGATACATATTCTAAATATAATATTTTAATTCATGAAGATATATCATTTATTATTCTCTATTTATTATTATCGAATATATGGTAATGTTATCAAGCGTTATAAAATAACGTTTTGAGAACCATCCGTTAAAATCGAAACTAGAACATCTAGTACTCCACCCTTGGTTGTTATTTACCTTTGCAGTGTCGTTACTTTCTGCGGTAGATTGATACGAAAGGTTAAAAATTAGGCGATTAATTAAAAAGACAGTAAGGTGTTATTCGACGTTGATTTTTTTTTTCTAAATGTTTTCCTTTTCAAAACAATAATTCTGGGACATATTTTTTTTATTAATAATCAGCGAATAATTTGATAATTAATCATAATTTTTAGACTGCTTGACTCATAAAACTTGTCGCCATGTTCACTCTCCGGCCTTCTTCATTTGTTACATTGTGGAAAGGATTGTTCAGAATTAACACGATGATACAGGACCACTGATTGGTCTTGACCATAATGAGACAAGGTCGGTGATTGGCCACTAAGGGCTACCCCGCCTGACCCCCTTTTTCTTCAGCGGGGAAATTAAAAAAACGAGGAAAACGATTTTCCCGGGTGAGAACTGTCAAGAAGAAAAAAAGGAAGACACCGGATTAATGGCTCTGGTAGTCGTAATTCACGACAGGATTGACAGAAACATCTAAGTCTTCCAGGGTCTAAATATGAACTGTACCAAATTAATCTCAACAAGGGATTAAAGACTACTCGGCCCGTGCCAGCAAAATAATACGACCCGACTAATTTTGCAACAGATCTACTAAAGTCAACAACAGCCATCGGTAAGTTTCTGTTCATTGCCTTATTTCTGATATCGGACCCCCTTCAGGCTATGAGAGATATTTCTCACGGGATGATATATCTCTGAACGGCACCAGATTAACGTAATATTACACATGAGAGGAGGATGATATCGACACATTAAGCCATGTCTTGTAGTTCGTATTTACATAAAGGTATGATATTTTATAAGAAGGAGAATATACATTTCATACCTTTCGTTCTCCAGGAAGCTACAACAAAGTCAACTGTATTGCTTCAAATTTTGATACCTTAGCAACAATTTTTGCCTGATACAAACCAAAATGAAAGTTTTCTGCAGGTCGAGATATCCCAACTCTGTAGACGAGATATTCAGAGAGGAATTTGATGGTGACATTTCGTGCGCACACACTGACAAAGTAATTGACGAGTTGTGATACAACATATTAGGACTGTATGTCGATGACTACAAATATTTTAAGCCACCCCCCTCTTTGGGTAGAGCACTGGCATACGTAATCTCACCCACTTCTTAATTTGCTGAAAAATGCGACGCTCGCTCTTTGCTTATAAACAAAGCGGATAGAGCACTGTAAAAGTGGTTGACGGATGTTTATTTAAATAAACATTTGGCGAGATTATTTACGGGCGCCGCTCTCGTGGGTCGATCGGTAGAACTGCTGACTGCACAACGCGAGGTTCTAGGTTCAATCCTCGGCTTGTGGGAGGTGCTAGTCTTGCGACACTGAGTTGTGATACAAGGAAACAGGACTGTATGTCGATCATTGCAAATATATATATATATATATATATATATATATATATATATATATATATATATAAAGTGGCCTTGCCGATGTATATATATATATATATATATATATATATATATATATATATATATATATATATATATAAAAGTTTGGAAAATGCGTGTGTGTGCATCTGTTTACTTGACAATTTCCATCTTATATTCTATCAATAATGCAGAATGTAGAAACTATGCATAAATAGAACACAGTGTATCATGTAAATATACCCCGGTGCACTCCCTATCATTAGTGTTGTGAAGGAACATAACTGGCTATACACCGGTTACAAACTGTATATATATTGGACTGTTTGGCAGACAGCGGCAGACAGCGGCAGACAAGCAGTCGCAGTAAGACGGATAGTCTTACGTGTTGATTATCAGACTTTCTTCCCCATACTTGTTACTATGTACTTCTATTTACCTTAGGCGAGCAGCCTTACGTTTCTGTATTATAAATAAACCCCATTACACATACCACTCGGTGTAACTCACGTTTGTCTTTATTTCCTAGGTATTTAGGAATATAACAATGGCGACGAAAGGATGTTCTTTCTCTTAACAGAGATAAATTACCGTACCAAGGACTGTGTACAATGCAAGGATTTTTTGTTTTACGAAAAAAACAAACTACACAAGGATTTTTGACCACGTGCGTCAATGAATTTAAAAATTTTTCCTACCTAAAGTAGCGAAAAGTACGGATTTTTCTTCGTAAAGAACTCACAAGAAATTATAGAAACATGTTCAAGGTAAAGTGGAATTTATATTTATTTTGACAAGTAAAAAAAAAAAAAAAAAAAAAAATGGTCGCAAGTTGAATTCGAAACTACACTAAAGGATTACGAGTTTCGAAAGAAAAAATATAAATACAACGACTATTGTACCATTTTATGCCACGTGGGAACGGCAGCCATATATTTTTTTTTTTTTTGGAAAATTAATTGTTTGTTATTGCCTTTATATAAATAATTGGAACTATTTGTCGTGGGAAGTAAGAAATATTTTGTGTATGAACTTACGTTGTTGAAAAAAAAAAAAAAAAAAAAAAAAAGAATTATTTTACAAAGCCTGTTGAATTACTATGGATGAACTTTGTTGAAACGTGTTGTGTCTGCATATTGCTACTAATTTACGATATACGTAAATTTACGATTTTTCTTTGGAATTATTGTGTAGAATTCGAAAAGACATTTTTGTACTAGAAGCTAACATGGAACAATTAGCAGAGTTAACTAAGGCTCTAGCCCTTAGCATCCAGGAACAGACAAAAATGACTCAACAATTTTTAGCGCAACAACAACAACAACAACAACAAATTCAACAACAACAGCTACAGCAACAGCTGCAACAACAACAAGAAAGAACACAAAAAACTTTAGAGGCACAACAAGAACAAACAAACATACTACAACGACAAATGTCGACACAGCAAAAGAATTTAGAAAAGCTAATTCTAACGTCGACCGGGAAGAAGACTAATTTTTCTGCCGAGGGTATTTCAAATTCACTAACGGAATTTCGTTACTCCCCGGATACTGGTGTTACTTTCCCTGCATACTACAGAAGATACGAAACAATTTTTACGAAAAGATGTTTAGACTGGACCGATGAGGAAAAAGTTACCCTGCTACTACAAAAACTGGGTACTGATGAAAACACCAAGTATGCAAATCTAATTCTACCAAAAAAACCGGAGGAGGTTTCGTTCGAGGAAACAATTAGTACCTTGTCGAAAATATTTGATAAAAGGGATAGCCTATTTCACTCTAGATACAAATGTTTGAACATTCAGAAGGCAGAAGCGGAAGACTATCTAGAATATGCTTGCACTGTGAACTGTTTATGCGAATCATTTAAATTGAATGAAATTTCCGCAGACCAATTTAAATGTTTAATCTTTGTACAAGGTCTCACAGCACCAAGGGACAAAGATATACGTTCACGGATCCTAACAATTATGGAGGCGGATCCTAACATAACATTGCAAAAAGTCACTGAAGAGTGTCAACGTCTGATTAACATAAAGAAAGACAACACTCGCATTGAAGAGAAAAATATTTTTAAGGTGCAGCAAGTAAAAAGGCAAGGGACCACAAGAAAGTCCAGGTTCCAAGAACACAGGATCCTTAAAGGATACAAAGACCCAAAGCTAAAGTGTAAATGTTGTGGTAGTTTAAGACACAACAATAAGACCTGCTGGTTTAGGAACAAAATATGTTATGAATGTGGTCTCAGAGGTCACAAGGGAACATACTGTGCCCAGAAGAAAAGACAAGGGACCGATAATGTAAATACGCTTCGCATGAATAAAGAAAAAAGCTGCGAAAGACGGAAATATGTTGATGTTCGGATAAATGGACATCTGGTTACATTGCTTCTGGATAGCGGTGCAGATATTAGTATTATAAATGAAGATATATGGAAAAGGATAGGTCGACCTGAATTAACGAAAACCAGAAAGACGGCGAGAAGTGTGTGCGGCAAAAGATTAGAGTTCAAGGGAGAATTAAAATGCAAAGTGACATTCGCTAACCAGACTCATAAATCCAAAGTGTACGTCGTACCAGGAAAGAATACATGCCTGTTTGGGGTAGATTGGATTGTCCTGTTTAATTTATGGGAGAAACCCATAAATTCGTTTTGTAACGTTTTAACTGCAGAAAAAGCAAACCAAAGGGAAGACTTCCTGAAGGATTTGAAAACTGAATTTCCCAATGTTTTTGCCGAAGGACTAGGACTCTGTATTAAGACAGAGGCAAAATTTGAATTAAAGAAAAATGCCACTCCAGTATTCAAACCTAAAAGGAATGTGCCTTTTTCAGCGATGGACGCAATCGAAAAAGAGTTGGATAGACTTCAACAACTGGAAGTCATTGAAAAAGTTAACCACACAGATTGGGCAAGTCCAACCGTGTATGTAAAGAAAAAAAATAACAGAATAAGGGTCTGTGGAGATTTTTCAACGGGTTTAAATGACTGTCTATTGGACCATAATTATCCCCTTCCATCCGCAGAAGATCTGTTCTCTAAGCTTAACGGAGGAAAAATTTTTTCTAAGATAGACCTCTCAGATGCTTACTTGCAAATTAAGATCAGCGATGAATGCTCCAAATACTTAGGCATAAATACTCATAAGGGCATTTTTAAGCTAAAGAGGCTTCCTTTTGGATTAAAGGTTGCTCCTGCTATTTTCCAGCAAATTATGGACACGATGCTGGCAGGGTTGGAATTTTCAATGGCCTACCTTGACGATATCCTAATTAAAAGTGAAAATTTGCAAGATCATAAGAAGCATGTAAAAGAAGTATTCAAAAGAATACAGGAATTTGGTTTTAAATTGAGCCCAGAAAAATGCGATTTTTTTATGAAAAAAATTAAATATCTAGGTCAAATAATCGACAAAGAGGGTCGAAGACCGGATCCACAAAGGACTGAAGCAATTGAAAAGATGCCTGCTCCAGATTCAGTGACAAAATTAAAATCGTTTTTGGGATTAGTTCAATACTATGCAATTTACATCCCTAACATACATAATTTAAGAGCTCCTCTTAACGAGTTACTGAAAAAGGGTGTTAAATGGAACTGGAATAAGGAATGTGAATCTGCTTTCCAAAATATCAAAAGATGTCTACTGTCAGACTTAGCATTGGCACATTTCAATCCAGAAAAGGAACTAATACTAGCAACGGACGCCAGTGATTACGGTGTTGGCGCTGTATTACTTCACAAGTATGAGGATGGTAGGACAAAAGCTATCGCCCATGCTTCAAGGACGTTGGTTGCAGCGGAGAAAAATTACAGCCAAATTGAAAAAGAGGCGCTGTCGATAATATTTGGAATTACAAAGTACAATCGATTTCTCCATGGACGATCTTTTATTTTGCAAACCGACCATAAACCCCTACTTACCATATTTGGATCAAAGAAAGGCATTCCCACACATACTGCGAATCGATTACAGCGATGGGCTGTAACCCTCTTAAACTATCAGTTTAAGATGGAACATGTATCCTAAAAAAAGTTAGGACACGCAGATGCATTATCACGGTTGATCCCTAAAAGAAGCGAAAGTTGCGAAGAAACGGTAATTGCTGCGCTTAAAGACGAATGTGAATGTACAAGTTCAATGTGTAATATGATACGTGAACTTCCGGTAACTTTCGAAAAAATAAAAAAAGAGGCAGTAAATGACATTTTCATTAAGAAAATGAAAAATCAATTGGGATGGATAAAAAAAAATAAAAAGGTAGATCAAACAACGCCTTTTTCCATCTGTGAAGATGTGCTCATGTATGGTGAGAGGATCGTAATTCCACTAACGTTACAGAGGAAAATTCTGAAGGAATTTCATACAGGTCATCCGGGCATTTCGAGAATGAAATCCCTTATGAGAGGATATGTGTACTGGCCTGGTATGGACAAGGAAGTTGAAAAATGTGTCAAGACATGCAGAGGATGTCAATTAGCAGCTCGAGATCCTCCAGTAAAAACGACGCCATGGCCAAAGACGGACCTACCCTGGTCACGTCTGCATATTGATTATGCGGGACCTATAAATGGTTATTTTTACTTGATTATTGTAGATTCTTTTTCAAAATGGCCAGAAATATTTAAGTTTAGACATCCAACAGCAAAAAACACTGTGAGTGCGCTTAATGAAATTTTTAGCCGTTTTGGAGTGCCAAAAACCTTAGTGAGCGATAATGGAACAGCATTTACTGCTCATGAATTCAAAGAATTCTGTGACTCACTAAATATTCTACATATGACAACACCTGTGTACCATCCACGATCGAATGGGTTGGCCGAAAAATTTGTAGATACGTTTAAAAGGGCACTTAAGAAAAATCTTACTACGGACACAGACGAACAATGTATTCAAACATTTTTAGCAATTTACAGGGTGACACCAAATCCTAATAATAATGTCAATTCTTCCCCGGCTGAGCTAATGTTTGCAAGAAAGATAAGATCTGTCTTCGATAGGCTGCTACCAGAGAAAAAGAAAGTTTTCAAAAAAGAAAACCTTAATACCAAGTGCTTCTCCCCAGGTGAAAATGTATATTTCAAAAATTTTCAAAATGGACGAAATCAGTGGGTTGAAGGTATTATCAAAAAAAGGATTGGGAGCATGGTCTATACCATCCAAGGATTAAGTTTTGTCTGCAAAAGACACAGAAATCAAATACGTCCCAGACT
>NC_136489.1:155794878-155919878 GCF_053919585.1 Euprymna scolopes | reverse complement strand
CTAAATTTAGTTACTGAAATTAAACAGAACTTTACAGGCTTAAGTAAACAGAACGTGAATAAATGAACAAATAAATAATTTTAAAAACATTTACAGCAAATGTTTTTCACCAATAAACCATACACATAAGGGGTCTAGAGTATTTGTAAAATCAACCTGCAGCGTTTTCCTCTCTTTCTTTAAATTCTCTTTCCGGCTGTTCTTCAATGATTAAACACTAAGCCTTCACGTAAATAACAACAACAAAAAATGTCTTGATTTGTTGTTTTGACATTTCTGCCGAAATTGGTTTCGAACACTAAAGCCAACGCGACTTCAGTTTATAACATTGTTAGCAAAACAATTATTTTGTTAACTATTCATTTTTGTCTCCATGCCAAATGATAATAATAATAATAATAATAATAATAATAATAATGTTGTGGAGACGCCCACTAATTAGCATACGTTGGTGAAAAGATATAGATAAAGACCGGGGAGCTGTGTTCGAACGCCGGATAGGCAAGACGCATGTGCCGGTTGCTCCATGAAAGACTTTAACACGCCCTCTGCCGGACAATCTTCCAACTGCAGTACAACCTTTGTAAATATGTATTATCTTTTCGTCTTAATGTATTTGTTTTACCTTTACTTTCTGCGTTCGTGTTGTTATTGATACAGACAGAACAAATAATAATAATAATAATAATAATAATAATAATAATAATAATAATAATAAAGCGGACAATGCGACGCCAACTGCTGAAAACATTCGATGAACTGTAATTAAATAAATACTTTTTCTTAAACACAAACATTTACATAATGATCGGTTAATTAGTGTAGGAGTGAATCCAATGTATAAAAATATATAAGCATATACACACAATTAAAATTCGTAATGATCGGTTCATTAGTTTAGTAGTGGATCCAAGGCATACACATATATAATACTATAAGCATAATTAAAATTCATAATGGTCGGCTTATTAGTTTAGGAGTGAATCCAATAATAGAAATATATAATCATATACACATAATTAAAATTCATAATGATCGGTTAATTAGTTTACATTGGATCGAATACATAAAAATATATAATCATATACACATAATTGACTTTGACTAGTAGTTGATGGGCAAAAATCAGAAGCTCACAGTATTAATGCTGGAGTCCCTCAGGGGTCCATCCTGGGCCCAACCCTTTTCCTGATCTACATTAATGATCTTCCAAATCACATCCTTACATCATTCGTAGACATGTTTGCTGACGACACTACCATCTACGGTAGCACATCTAAGACAGTAAACGACAAAGTTCTCTCCGATTCTCTCTCCTCTGATCTTGAGCACGTTGTACAATGGGGAAAGGAGTGGCTGGTTACTTTTAATGCATCTAAAACCAAGCTTCTATATTTACACCATCAACGTTCTGATCCCCATCTGGCATCAATTAAAATAAATGGCTCTCGTCTCGGGGAGGCCTCAAGTTTTGACAGGCTTCTGGGCTTGACCTTTACTCCTGATCTTAAATTGAATACGTACATCAAATTTGTTGCCAAGCCCGCTGGAAAAATGGTGGGATCTTTCTATCGATCCAGTAGTTATCTCACTGCGTATGCAATTCTCTATCTATATAAGAGCCAGATACGTCCAAGGATGGAATACTGTTGCCACATATGGGCAGGAGCTGCTAGAAAGGACTTGTCCTGCCTTGATAGGGTTCAAAATAGACTTCGTGGCCTGGTGGGAGATGTCCTTTTCTATTCGCTGCAACCTCTATAACACAGAAGAAATGTTGCGAGTTTGTCTCTGCTGTATCGTTATTTTCATGGAAAGTGTTCGACTGAGCTTCAATCTATGGTCCCCCCTCGCCAAACTTCCACAAGAAACACTCGTCTAGTTGAAAACACTATCAATAATTACCCCCACTCTTTATCTGTGTCTAAACCTAAACATAGATTCGATGATCAACGCTTCTTTCTTAGAACTGCACGCCTGTGGAATTGTCTTCCGTTTTCCTGCTTTCCAGCTGTCTATAATATGGTTGTCTTCAAGTCCAACGTGAACAAGTTTCTGATGAGCCGTTCCACTTAAGTTAACAAATTTACCGACCTTTCAATACTATCGATTACTATATTGTCCTTTTGACTAGTGTACACTGTTTAACCCTTATCCTTGAGTGGCGTATCGGCCTTGATATGTGGTGACTGCTCTGTAAAAAAAATGTTTAATTCATAATGATCGGTTTATTAGTTTAGGAGTAAATCCAATGCAAAATGCCATTACTTGAACTATGTACTGTTTATAAATTGATGTAAAAATGTTCGGTTTATGATACGTAACATTCGGTTTAAGTATAAACTAGCCTTATTACCCGCTCTTGCTCTGGGTTGCTTTTAATGCTTATTTTGATCTGTATGTTCAGTTATCCAATATTTTCTTTAAATTATTTTAGTAAATTTCGGTTATATTGACATCTTACTGATCAGCGTAGCCCTCACAAAGTGGATGCCACGTGCCAACAGCAATCCAATTTCTCTGATTTGTACCTTATCAGCTATTATCCAGCTCAAGACCAACAACCTTTACGACGTTTCTGTCTACTGATTTCTTAGACCTTATGCGAATGAAACCATAGGATCAACATCGACTATCTATTCGTTGTAAGAATTTATGTGATGGTCGCTTTAGTTCTATTATTAGTCATATGTATCGAAAAATTCCTCATCTACTTGTTGGGGGCCTATGTTTTGTTAAACCGACATATAAGAAACCTCTGAATCACATATGTGTGTAGACTGTTTTGCAACTTCTTCAGGATCAATTGTAAAGTTTAATTAAAGTATTGTAATATTTCAGTTAATATTGCAAAATATAGGTGTTTTAAAAATATAAACACATTGGTAAATTTTCCAATCTTATAAATAAACTTCCTTCCAGTTAACGAAAAAAAAAACATTAAGAAATTTACGTGCGGGGTTTGGAACTACAGACCACGCCATGCAAAAAAGAAAAAAAAGCATGCCATCAACCTGTCCACGGTAGAATTCTCACGGCCCGTTGTTCTATCGTTGTTGCTGAGCGACAACGACATTGAAAAAAATGGCTTTATCGATATCTAAATTAAAATTACGGTTTTGATTATCGATTGTCGGTAATTATCGGGGGCATTCTGAGACAAAACTTTACGAAGATCACTCCCTGAAGGTTTATAAATTTTAAAGAAAATCTGTTCAGCCGTTTCGGAGTCTATAAGGAACGAACACACACGTGCAGAGGAAGTTGCATTCATAGAATTGTTGAGATAAATAACATGGCTAAGTTTAATACTCGATTATATGCTGTATAAATGCTCTTTTACAATGGTTTCAATCTGTTTTTATAGAATTATATCAATATATTACTATATTAAAAATGTATTGAATATTTTTTTTATTGTTTCATGATAATACAAGTGTTAAAACAAAAACACTTAAAGAAGAAAAATAAAAGTTTATTATTATTTTATCATTATTACTACTGTTATTATTATTATTATTATTATTATTATTATTATTATTATTATTTATAGTAGTATTAGTAGTAGTTTTGTTGTTGTCGTTGTAGTTGTCGTTGTTGTTGCTGTTGTTGTTGTTGTTGTTGTTGTCGTTGTTGTTGTTGTTGCTGCTGCTGCTGCTGCTGCTGATGATGATGATGATGATGATGATGATGATGATGATGATGATGATGAAACCAAAAACAACAATTTTAATTAAATGGATGTAAAAATTAAAGTTTATCATTTTTTATTATGTTTTCCTTTCTGACTTACTGTCGCTTTTTCTCGCTCGCTTGCCCTTATTCCGGATTCTTCACAGAAAGACGATATCAGTGGGGGGGTGCTAAGGCAGAGAGTCACCCGCGCTATTTTTTAAATCGTATTTCCACGTTTAATTAAAGTTTCATGATATGTTTTTTTATTCAATTGTAATTCACTCACTGTGTTCTGTTTGTGATACTCCCTTAAGACGATAATAAATAAATCGGTAGATTGACTTTTTTTAAATTAAGTAAAGCAAGTAAAAACTGTGATTTTTAACTTGATTAAATAATCCTAAAAAATAATTATTGTTTTTATTACATTATTTTTATTGTGTTCATTTAATTTAGTTTATTTTATTTATTCAGATGAGTTTGAAATCGGTTAAATATAAAAACATTACTAATGACCGATTTCGTAGGAAAATGTCTACTGATATCGGCAACGGCTACTAATCTGGAATAGGGGCAGATAATCTAGAGAAAGCGAATGTAGTTAAGGGAAACGTGTCCTACAGGAGTACCCTTTAACGTTTCATGATAACAGAGTAGGTGTCAAAATATTGAAACGATTTATTGAAACAAAACATTTTACTTGATTCTGCACTTCGCGCACGAAACAACCATAAAAATAAAAAATAAATTATGTGTTGCATTTCTATGAATACAGTTAAATAATATATTAAGTAACATATATAATTATTTTTATTGTGTAATAAGTTATGTCGATTTGAAATAGGTTAAACATAAAAAAAAAAACATTGTTAACGACCGATTGTTAGCAAAACAATTATTTTGTTAACTATTCATTTTTGTCTCCATGCCAAATGTAAACTTTACAATAATAATAATGTTGTGGAGACGCCCACTAATAAGCATAAAAGTGATATAAAAGTGATATGAAATGATATGAAAAGATATAGATAAAGGTATCAAGTCAGCAAGACCGGGGACCTGTGTTCGAACGCCGAATAGGCAAGACGCGTGTGCCGGTTGCTCCATGAAAGACTTTAACACGCCCTCTGCCGGACAATCTTCCAACTGCAGTACAACTGCACCTTTGTAAATATGTATTATATTTTCGTCTTAATATATTTGTTTTACCTTTACTTTCTGCGTTCGTGTTGTTATTGATACAGACACAACAAATAATAATAATAATAATAATAATAATAATAATAATAATAATAATAATAATAATAATAATAATAATAAAGCGGACAATGCGACGCCAACTGCTGAAAACATTCGATGAACTGTAATTAAATAAATACTTTTTCTTAAACACAAACATTTACATAATGATCGGTTAATTAGTGTAGGAGTGAATCCAATGTATAAAAATATATAAGCATATACACATAATTAAAATTCGTAATGATCGGTTCATTAGTTTAGTAGTGGATCCAAGACATACACATATATAATACTATAAACATAATTAAAATTCATAATGGTCGGCTTATCAGTTTAGGAGTGAATCCAATAATAGAAATATATAATCATATACACATAATTAAAATTCATAATGATCGGTTAATTAGTTTACATTGGATCGAATACATAAAAATATATAATCATATACAAATAATTGACTAGTAGTTGATGGGCAAAAATCAGAAGCTCACAGTATTATGCTGGAGTCCCTCAGGGGTCCATACTGGGCCCAACCCTTTTCCTGATCTACATTAATGATCTTCCAAATCACCTCCTTACATCATTCGTAGACATTTTTGCTGACGATACTATCATCTATGGTAGCACATCTAAGACAGTAAACGACAAAGTTCTCTCCGATTCTCTCTCCTCTGATTTTGAGCACGTTGTACAATGGTTACTTTTACTGCATCTAAAACCAAGCTTCTATCTTTACATCATCAACGTTCTGATCCCATCTGGCATCAATTAAAATAAATGGGTATCTTCTTGGGGAGGCTTCAAGTTTTGACAGGCTTCTGGGCTTGACCTTTACTCCTGATTTTAAATTGAATACGTACATCAAATCTGTTGCCAAGCCCGCTGGAAAAATAGTCGGATCTTTCTATCGATCCAGTAGATATCTCACTGCTGATGCAATTCTCTATCTATATAAGAGCCAGATACGTCCAAGGATGGAATACTGTTGCCACATATGGGCAGGAGCTGCTAGAAAAGACTTGTCCTGCCTTGATGGGGTTCAAAATAGACTTCGTGGCCTGGTGGGCGACGTCTTTTTCTCTTCGCTGCAACCTCTATAACACAGAAGAAATGTTGCGAGTTTGTCTCTGCTGTATCGTTATTTTCATGGAAAGTGTTCGACCCAGCTTCAATCTATGCCCCCCTCGCCAAACTTCCACAAGAAACACTCGTCTAGTTGAAAATATTATCAATAATTCCCCCCCACTCTTTATCTGTGCCTAAACCTAAACATAGATTCCATGATCAAAGCTTCTTTCTTAGAACTGCACGCATGTGGAATTGTCTTCCGTTTTCCTGCTTTCCAGCCGTCTACAATATGGTTGTCTTCAAGTCCAACGTGAACAAGTTTCTGATGAGCCGTTCCACTTAAGTTAACAAATTTACCGAACTTCCAATACTATCGATTACTATATTGTCCTTTTAACTAGTGTACACTGTTTAACCCTTATCCTTGAGTGGCGTATCGGCCTTGATATGTGGGGACTCCTCTGTAAAAAAAAAATTAAATTTATAATGATCGGTTTATTAGTTTAGGAGTAAATCCAATGCAAAATGCCATTACTTGAACTATGTACTGTTTATAAATTGATGTAAAAATGTTCGGTTTATGATACGTAACATTCGGTTTAAGTATACGCTAGCCTTATTACCCGCTCTTGCTCTGGGGTTGTTTTTAATGCTTATTTTGATCTGTATGTTCAGTTATCCAACATTTTCTTTAAAATATTTTAGTAAATTTCGGTTATATTGACATCTTACTGATCAGCGTAACCCTCACACAGTGGATGCCACGTGCCAGCAGCAATCCAATTTCTCTGATTTGTACCTTATCAGCTATTATCCAGCTCAAAACCAACAACCTTTACGACGTTTCTGTCTACTGATTTCTTAGACCATATGCGAATGAAACCATAGGATCAACATCGACTATCTATTCGTTGTAAGAATTTATGTGATGGTCGCTTTAGTTCTATTATTAGTCATATGTATCGAAAAATTCCTCATCTTAAGTTGCCGAGCATACTACTTGTTGGGGGCCTATGTTTTGTTAAACCGACATATAAGAAACCTCTGAATCACATATGTGTATAGACTGTTTTGCAACTTCTTCAGGATCAATTGTAAAGTTTAATTAAAGTATTGTAATATTCCAGTTTTATATTGCAAAAAATAGGTGTTTTAAAAATATAAACACATTGGTAAATTTTCCAATCTTATAAATAAACTTCCTTCCAGTTAACGAAAAAAAAACATTAAGAAATTTACGTGCGGGGTTTGGAACTACAGATCACGTCATGCAAAAAAGAAAAAAAAAACATGCTATCAACCTGTCCACGATAGAATTATCACGGCCCGTTGTTCTATCGTTGTTGCTGAGCGACAACGATAGAACCGTAAACCAATGGCTTTATCGATGATATCTAAATTAAAATTACGGTTTTGATTATCGATTGTCGGTAATTATCGGGGGCATTCTGAGACAAAACTTTACGAAGATCACTCCCTGAAGGTTTATAAATTTTAAAGAAAATCTGTTCAGCCGTTTCGGAGTCTATAAGGAACGAACACACACGTGCAGAGGAAGTTGCATTCATAGAATTGTTGAGATAAATAACATGGCTAAGTTTAATACTCGATTATATGCTGTATAAATGCTCTTTTACAATGGTTTCAATCTGTTTTTATAGAATTATATCAATATATTACTATATTAAAAATGTATTGAATATTTTTTTTATTGTTTCATGATAATACAAGTGTTAAAACAAAAACACTTAAAGAAGAAAAATAAAAGTTTATTATTATTTTATTATTATTACTACTGTTATTATTATTATTATTATTATTATTATTATTATTATTATTATTATTATTCATAGTAGTATTAGTAGTAGTTTTGTTGTTGTCGTTGTAGTTGTCGTTGTTGTTGCTGTTGTTGTTGTTGTTGTTGTTGTTGTCGTTGTTGTTGTTGTTGTTGTTGCTGCTGCTGCTGCTGCTGCTGATGATGATGATGATGATGATGATGATGATGAAACCAAAAACAACAATTTTAATTAAATGGATGTAAAAATTAAAGTTTATCATTTTTTATTATGTTTTCCTTTCTGACTTACTGTCGCTTTTTCTCGCTCGCTTGCCCTTATTCCGGATTCTTCACAGAAAGACGATATCAGTGGGGGGGGGGCTAAGGCAGAGAGTCACCCGCGCTATTTTTTAAATCGTATTTCCATGTTTAATTAAAGTTTCATGATATGTTTTTCATTCAATTGTAATTCACTCACTGTGTTCTGTTTGTGATACTCCCTTAAGACGATAATAAATAAATCGGTAGATTGACTTTTTAAAATTAAGTAAAGCAAGTAAAAACTGTGATTTTTAACTTAATTAAATAATCCTAAAAAATAATTATTGTTTTTATTACATTATTTTTATTGTGTTCATTTAATTTAGTTTATTTTATTTATTCATATGAGTTTGAAATCGGTTAAATATAAAAACATTATTAATGACCGATTTCGTAGGAAAATGTCTACTGATATCGGCAACGGTTACTAATCTGGAATAGGGGCAGATAATCTAGAGAAAGCGAATGTAGTTAAGGGAAACGTGTCCTACAGGAGTACCCTTTAACGTTTCATGATAACAGAGTAGGTGTCAAAATATTGAAACGATTTATTGAAACAAAACATTTTACATGATTCTGCACTTCGCGCACGAAACAACCATAAAAATAAAAAATAAATTATGTGTTGCATTTCTATGAATACAGTTAAATAATATATTAAGTAACATATATAATTATTTTTATTGTGTAATAAGTTATGTCAATTTGAAATAGGTTAAACATAAAAAAAAACATTGTTAACGACCGATTTCGTAGGAAACATCCACTGATCTCGGCCCACGGCTACTAATCTGGAATACGGGCAGATAAGTTAGAGAAAGCGAAAGTAGTTAAAGGAGACGTCACCTACAGAAGAACCCTTTCTTGGTTCATGATAACACAATAAGTGTCAAAATATTGAAAAAATATATTGAAACAAAAACATTCCATGGTTTTGCACTTTATTATTTACATTTCTATGAATCATTTTTTGTTTTAATAATATATTAAACATATAACACAAATAGTGTTGAAACTCAGATAGTTCTTTTATAAAAAGGCGGTGTTTCTATATAGTTTAGTGTTTCGTTTGATGCTTGGTGACTTCCTTTCCGTATTTACATTAACTGTTACAATTGTCGCCATCTTTGTTTTGAGGAGCGCAATTAGTAGAGATTGCCAAATATTGTATAGTAGTCTGCTATGATGCATAGAGGAAACATGTACTTTCTTAATCTTGTTTTATTTTCGTTTAACAGCACTAGTCACAGTTACACGTGGCCTGGAACAGATACAGCTAGTATATATATATATATATATATATATATATATATATATATATATATATATATATATATATATATATATATATAATGGATTTACTTTCTTAGATTTACTTTTTTGGATTTTACCATTATTGGATACTTTAACTTTCACCAGACTATCTATTCACGTGTAATCCCCTTTTTCTTCACCATATTCCCTCTGTTCACTTTTTGTTATCAAGTAAGATCTTTGACTTACTTGCAATTTCATCAAATACTTTTCTATGCAAAGTCCGATCCTGCATTTTGCTAATTCCTACCCTCTGATGAGAAGGAAAGTATTTCTTCGAAATTCCGCGGATTAAGGACTATCCACTTATCTAGTGTTTCCTTTTCAGATTAAATATGTTTTTAACGCTTTTTCAAAGTGTTTTTTAACATGTTTTATTAACTATGTGCTCTTAGTAGCGGACGGATGTTTATTTAAATACACATTCGGACAGATTAATTTCGGCCACCGATTCCGTAGTCAGGGGGTAGAGCTGCCGACTGTCATCACGACGGTTCTAGGTTCGATCCTCGGCTTGGGATAGGTGTTAGTCTAGCGGCACTGATGAGTTGTGAAACAACGAAACAGGTCTGTATGTCGATGACTAAAATATATTTTATAAAGCCCCCCTCTTGGGTAGAGCACTATCGTAAATTATCTTACTCGCTACTTAATTTAGCTGAAAAAATACGAAGCTCGCGGTTTGTTTACAAACAAACGTTTGAGCACGAAACAACCATACGAGTAGCGGACGGATGTTTATTTAAATACACATTCGGACAGATTAATTTCGGCCACCGATTCCGTAGTCAGGGGGTAGAGCTGCCGACTGTCATCACGACGGTTCTAGGTTCGATCCTCGGCTTGGGATAGGTGTTAGTCTAGCGGCACTGATGAGTTGTGAAACAACGAAACAGGTCTGTATGTTGATGACTAAAATATATTTTATAAAGCCCCCCTCTTGGGTAGAGCACTATCGTAAATTATCTTACTCGCTACTTAATTTAGCTGAAAAAATGCGAAGCTCGCGGTTTGTTTACAAACAAACGTTTGAGCCCTCTACGAGTAGCGGACGGATGTTTATTTAAATACACATTCGGACAGATTAATTTCGGCACCCGATTCCGTAGTCAGGGGGTAGAGCTGCCGACTGTCATCACGACGGTTCTAGGTTCGATCCTCGGCTTGGGATAGGTGTTAGTCTAGCGGCACTGATGAGTTGTGAAACAACGAAACAGGTCTGTATGTCGATGACTAAAATATATTTTATATATATATATAGTCTTTGAAGTTTTTAACATTTGAAACCATACAAAAAATTACTTTTTATCATTCGTTAAAAAAACCCATCTAGTCAGTAAGTCATTTAATCTAATATATATATATATATATATATATATATATATATATACATATATTATTTTTTTATTATCTATATATATATATTATATTTTTTTTCTTTTCCTCACCCCGTTTTCCATTTTTTAGTTGATTGAATTTACGCGATGGTTCACTTCTTTATATATATATATATATATATATATATATATATATATATATATATATATATATATATATATATATATATATATATATATATATATATATAGGAGTTAATACCATGCAAACGGTAAATTTGCGACGGGTTTGATTATCAGATTTTGTGTCAGAAGAAAAAATCGGTTTGTGTCAAAAAAAGAAAATAAATGTCTTTTTTTTATCATAAAAATAATTATTCGTCCACTCAGGAGAAAGTGAAGGGAGGCCTGAGGTGAGTTTCTGGCTCGTTTGGCTCTTTTTAATGTTTTTTTAGTAACTGCACGGGCGGTCATCTTGCTTGCCAAACTGTAGTGATTACGTTGGATACTAAATGTCTTCAAATATGAATAACTACTCGTTTAAACAAGAAATAAATGCAATACTCGTTCTCAACGGCCCACAAAACCTTTAAAAGTCTACAATTCAAAAGTGAATACCGAGGGGTTGATAAACTTTAAAAAATACCGATTTATGGTAATAATTATACCATAGCGATCTATGGTATATCATATATTGTAAAAAATTATATTTTGTATTAAATCTATATAATGATAAAACTCAAATGACCTTGTAACTGGTATTGTAACCCAAGATTCGGTTTACGACTTCGGGTTGAGTATGCGTACATAAACATAAACCCATAACAGCGTAAAAAAAATAAACATAAATCGCTAGTTTTGCAGAATTTGACCTGCGCACTAAAATATTAATGCTATTAATTATTTAACATGGGAAGGGTGGGGATGTTTTGCAACTACTCTGTATTACAACTATACTGTCACAATTTTCTTACAAATAAATCAACTTTAACCCGTAGACAACGTATTGTTTTACTGTGTACATTTTCAGCGTCCAAATTGTTTTTTTTTTTTCGTGTTAAAATTATCCAACTAAAAATGTGTTAATACGTTCTGCATTTTTTTTTACATCGTTCATTTCCGTATTGCGTTGAAGTTATTTTAACGCCAATTTCTTACAAATAAATCTACATTAACCCGTTGACAACCATGAGAGCATTTAACAACGTATTGTTTTTCTGTGTACGTTTTCAGTGTACAAATTGTTTTTTTCGCGTTTAAATTAAAAGATATATCAAAAGTTTTAAGTATTATGCTATCTGTCCAGTGTACATTTACCTATGAGTATGGCAAAGAAACCACTTATAGTTCAATGGCTGTATTCTTTTTTATCAAAAATAAACGATTATAAACAGAACGATAAATTATATCGGCGTAGTACTACTAAATACAGTGAAATAAACGGATAACTCAACAATAACAAATAAAAAAGGTTTGTATTCATACAGAGAGTGATCCAGACGTAACTCAGGGCACACCTGGCTTTCTCCGGAACATGACTACACCACCCGGAGTAAGTCGAGCGTCGCCGAGAAAATTAAGTCGTCTGACGAAACATGAAGCTGAATCAATGACAAGGTAGCGCGATGGTTTTCAACGTGACGCGCGTTCGCCCGAGTTGAAAATTCAAAGCAGCAGACGACAATTTGAAAGAGAAAAAAAGAAAATGAATTAGTAAAAAAAGCAACCATTTCGTACTTTAACGTCAGAAAAAAAAAAACATGAATTTTACAGCCTTAAGTGAGCAGCTGGAAACACCAACCGGAGTCCTTGACTTTTGTTAAGAAAAAAGTTACTGGCACGGACGAAAACTTGTGCATCATGTGGACAAGGAAAGGTAAGCGATGGCTATGCCTGGAAGTGTCAGGCTACCACATGCTCAACTTTTACATCATCCAGGTTGGTACCTTTTTTTGCCAAGTCTAGGCCTACAATTGCCATTGTGGGCGTTTGAGCGTGCAACACAGAAAGACCTCCAGCGCGAATGCGGAATACGATTTAGGCACACACCATTAATAAAACAACGGTCTGAGGAAAAAACAACAATATCTGTTTTAATATGAAAAAAAAGAAAAACATCTATCCCACCCAGTATTGTTTCAATTTTTCGATTTTTCAGGTTTTTCCTTGAGAAAAAAATAAAAATAAATAAATAAAAATAACACCACCAAAAATAAAGATATTTTTTTCAATTTAAAAAAAAAAAAACTTTACAAAAAATGTTTATTTGACTTACCTTTGAACCTTTTCTCAAACAAAAAAATCGGTCAATGTTAATTTTCTTTCCAACTCCTCGAAAAGCAGTTTAAAGGTTTTCAGTGGTGCTGAAAACGAATATCATATTTAAATTTGGGGCAGATTAGTAGTTTTCATGATATGAAGAATTTTTTTTCAAAAAGTGGGAGGGCGACGCTCGGTTTACTCCGGCTGTTGGCGTCATGTTCCGGAGAACGCCGAGTGGACTCTGAGTTAACTCTTTGCATTAGTACCAAAATGTTACTTAAAAATTAAGAATAAGCGAAAAAAAATTACCCCCGAATTAAAAAATAAAAATAGTAATTCAACTTAGAAGAATATTTTGAAATGAAAACAAATCTATTATAGGAAATATTTAATAACGTGCTCAAAGAATTAAACTATCACAGTTATTCCCCTTGGTTTTCTGGTTTGAAAATTAAAAGGTCTCAGATTTACGATGATAATAAGTAAATTTAAGTTAAATAAAATATAAATTGAAATGAAAATAAACTAAATAATTGCATTTTAAATTATATTTTTAAAATAGTACAGTATTAATGAGGCTATTCTGTCGAATAAGTAATATAATCGAGCTAATTATTTAAAATGATTCAATTTAATGTGATATGCTAATAACCATAACTCAGTCGATGTATATGTGATGTGAAGAATGCTATATCTAGAAGTTACACATAAAAATAAATGGCCCCTTCGCCAGAAGGATCTGGCCGGCCTGCGGGCCGGGATCAAAGTGTAGTATCTGGTCCGACAGATGCTGCAAGCTATGACTAGCTATGACTAGCAAAGACCAGATGTGGGGGCAACCCCACATGCCTGACCATTAACCAGCTCCCATTTCCCACCTCTCGGGAGCTGGTCCCCTTTTTCCCTTCCCCCTCCCTTCACTCCTCACATTAAAAATCGGCCTTGTGCCTAATTTGCTCGGTGGGGGAGCAAATAAATACCATCTGTTCCGACAGATGCTGCAAGCAAAGACTAGCTATGACTAGCAAAGACCAGATGTGGGGGTAACCCCACATAACTGAACTTGGACAAGGTAGGGATCACCCTACGACCACAGTTACTATCCAGCTCCCATTTCCCCCTTTCCCTCCCCCCTCCCTCTCTCTCCACATTAAAAAAAACGGCCTTGTGCCTAATTTGCTCAGTGGGGAAGCAAATAAATACTGTTTCCTTTAACACAAGTATCCTACAATGTGCATTAATATTTCTTGACCTTGAGAGGTACACATACACTATATACACTTTACATTTCTTTGATCATAGGGAGTTGTTCACACAGACAAACGAACGCTATTACTATATATATAATCTCTACAGTTAAAAATAAAGGAAAGAAAACACAAACTTACTTAATTATTTATTACTAGCAATTCGGGCCAGCTTTGCTCGGGCCATATGTACTATTCATAACTTGCCCTATGTCTGAATACCTTTTATGTAAAATTTCAAACGTTTAGACCAGAAATAGTCTGAGTAATTTGGTAGAAACTGCAGAGGTATTTTTTAACTTTGACTCCATTTTTGACCCCTAACATTTATTGTTTTGGTCTCAAATCAAAGCATAAAGTTTAACCCATGCCCAAGTTACCTACATCTAAAATTTCAAGAATTTAAACACAAGAGGGGGAGTTGTGTAGTATCTGAAAATGTCAACTCTTCTAACTTTGATCTTTTATCAGTGAAATTTTCGCCCCCAAACTGATTAAAATGCTTGCCGCATGTTTGAATACCCTTTATGTAAAATTTCAAATGTTTAGACCCAAAATTGGCTGAGTAGTTTGCTAGACACCGGAAATGTCAAATCTTTTGCCCTCGGCAACTCAAATTTTCGACTCAAACCGATCAAAAAACTTGCCCGATATCTGAATACGCTTTATGTGGAATTTTAAATGTTTAGACTTGAAATTTGCCGAGAAATTTATTAGAGACCACAGAGATCGATTTTTATAAAAATCTGACTCTAATTTAAACCCCTTAACATTAATTTCTTTGATCTCAAATCAAATTAAAAAGTTTGATTCATGCCCGATTAATCTACAGTTAAAATATCAAGAATTTCGAACCAAAATTTGCGGAGGAATTTGCTAGAGTTTTCAAATGTCAAATCGTTGAACTTTGACAACATCGCGCCCAAATGGTTTGCCGAAAACTGATTACATTTTTTTTTTATTACATTTTCACCCCAAACAAGGCACATTGCCACTTTGATGTAGGGGGCAGCAATTATTGGAGCACTATGTTGGGATTTGAGCAGTAATATGTCGGTTTATGTTACACTTGAACTTCTGCATGTCAGTACAGTTAGGGAAGCAGGGACCTGGAATGGAATTCCAGAGTCTAGCGGTTTTGGGGAAGAAACTACTGGGGTAGAAATATCTTTTACATCTAGGGATCTCTACTGTGTGGAGGTGGGATTTAGCTGCCTGTCGGGTTTGTCGAGGGTGTCTACGTCGTTGGGGCACAAGTGTCTGCAGTTTGTCAGAGCACCCCCCATTAAAATACTTGTAGAACAGGCAGAGGGATGCAACGTTTCGTCAGTGGGACAGAGGCTGAAGCTTAGATGCCAGTTCAGGGCCTATCAGATTGGCGACTCTCTTTTGAACCTTGTCTAGGAGCGAGAGACTAGCAGGAGATACACCAGCCCAAATGTGACAACAGTGCTCCATACATGGGCAAATGGTGGCCTTATAGAGGCACAGGATACTTTCAGGTGTCAGTAGGTTTCTAGCACGGTAGAGAAAACCTACCTTTTTCGCAGCGGCCCTGGCAATGTTTTCAATATAATTGTTCCAACTCATGTTTCCTGTGAATGTTAGGCCAAGCATTTTGAAAGATGTACTCTCAGCCAGGGAGTCACTGGCCATTGCTATTGGTGGTAGAGAAGGTTTCTTAAGATTTTCTCAACTCTCAATACGCCTTGTGTCAAATTTAGAATCTGTACACAGGAAACTGCCACAATACATTGGTAGGGAAATGTACTCACACACACAGACACACACGCAGACAATTGTTATTTTATAGATATACTAGCAGTTCAGTCCGGCTTTGCTCGGGCCCTATGTACTGTGCATCATTTGCCGTACGTGTGAATACACTTTATGTAAGATTTCAAATATTTAGACTAAAATTTGTGTGGATAATATCGTAGAGACCGCAGAGGTGACTTATTTTTTAACATTGATCCCAATTTTTACCCCTTAACATTTATTATTTTGGTCTCAAATCAAAATACAAAGTTTTGCCCATGTCTAACTTACCTACATCTAAAATTTCAAGTCTTTAGACCCAAAATTGTCAGTGAAGTTTGATAGAATCTGCAAAGATCAACACTGTCAACTTTGATCTTTTGGCAGCAAAATTTTCACCTTGAAACTTATTAAAAAGCTTGCTGCATGTCTGAATACCCTTTATGTAAAATTTCAAACGTTTAAACCAGAACTAGTCTGAGTAATTTGGTAGAAATTGCAGAGGTACTTTTTAACTTTGGCCCCAATTCTGACCCCCTAACATTTAATATCTTGGTCTTAAATCATATTAAAAAGGTTGACCCATGCCCAAGTTACCTACATCTATAATTTAAAGTATTTAGACCCAAAATTGGCGGAGGAGTTTGGTAGAATCTGCAAAAGCAAACTCTTTCAACTTTTACCTTTTAGCAGCTAAAATTTCGCCCAAAACCTGATTAAAAAAGCTTGTTGCATATCTGAATACGTGTTATGTAAAATTTCAAATGTTTAGACCCAAAATTGGCTGAATAGTTTGCTAAACACCGCAAAGGTCAAATCTTTTGAATTTGACCCCTTGGCAGCTCCAATTCTCGAGCCAAACCGATTAAAACTTGCCATATATCTGAATAACCTTTATGTAAAATTTCAAATGTTTAGATCTGAAATTGGCTAAGTAATTTGGTAGAGACTGAAGATGTCAATTTCTTTTAAAACTCTGTCCAGAATTTGTCCCCTTAACATTTTATTTTGTTTTTGGCTCAAATCAAATTAAAAAATTGCATCCACATCCAAGTAACCTACATTTAAAATTTCAAGTCAAAAGTCAAATCTTTGAAATTTGACCCCTTTGACAGCAAAATTTTTCGCCGAAAACCGATTAAAAATATTATCTCAAATCTGAATACTCTTTATGTCAAATATTAGTCTCTACACGGAAAATTGACAACGTTATTTGGTAGGGAAATGTACACAGACAAAAACACACAGACATTTTCACTTTTATAGATATATAGATTAAAGACCAACAGATACATTAAAATAGATTAAATGCGAATAGAAACATTAAAATAGATTAAAGACCAACGGAAACCTTAAAATAGATTAAATACAAATAGATACATTAAAATAGATTAAATACGAATAGAAACATTAAAATAGAGTAAAGACCAACAGAAACATTAAAATAGATTAAAGACCAACAGAAACATTAAAATAGATTAAAGACCAACAGAAACATTAAAATAGATTAAAGACCAACAGAAACATTAAAATAGTTTAAATACCAACAGACACATTAAAATAGATTAAAGACCAACAGAAACATTAAAATAGATTAAATACCAACAGAAACATTAAAATAGATTAAATACCAACAGAAACATTAAAATAGATTAAAGACCAAAAGAAACATTAAAATAGATTAAAGACCAACAGAAACATTAAAATAGATTAAAGACCAACAGAAACATTAAAATAGATTAAAGACCAACAGAAACATTAAAATCGATTAAATACCAACAGAAACATTAAAATAGATTAAAGACCAACAGAAACATTAAAATAGATTAAATACCAACAGAAACATGAAAATAGATTAAAGACCAACAGAAACATTAAAATAGATTAAAGACCTACAGAAACATTAAAATAGATTAAAGACCAACAGAAACATTAAAATAGATTAAAGACCAACAGAAACATTAAAATAGATTAAAGACAAACAGAAACATTAAAATAGATTAAAGACAAACAGAAACATTAAAATAGATTAAAGACCAACAGAAACATTAAAATAGATTAAAGACCAACAGAAACATTAAAATAGATTAAAGACCAACAGAAACATTAAAATAGATTAAAGACAAACAGAAACATTAAAATAGATTAAAGACCAACAGAAACATTAAAATAGATTAAAGACAAACAGAAACATTAAAATAGATTAAAGACAAACAGAAACATTAAAATAGATTAAAGACAAACAGAAACATTAAAATAGATTAAATACCAACAGAAACATTAAAATACATTAAAGACCAACAGAAACCTTAAAATAGATTAAAGACCAACAGAAACATTAAAATAGATTAAATACCAACAGAAACACTAAAATAGATAAAATACCAACAGAAACATTAAAATAGATTAAAGACCAACAGAAACATTTAAATAGATTAAAGACCAACAGAAATATTAAAATAGATTAAAGACCAACAGAAACATTAAAATAGATTAAAGACCAACAGAAACATTAAAATAGTTTAAATACCAACAAAAACATTAAAACAGATTAAAGATCAACAGAAACATTAAAATAGATTAAAGACCAACAGAAACATTAAAATAGATTAAATACCAACAGAAGCATTAAAATAGATTAAAGACAAACAGAAACATTAAAATAGATTAAATACCAACAGAAACATTAAAATAGATTAAAGACCAAAAGAAACATTAAAATAGATTAAAGACCAACAGAAACATTAAAAATATTAAAGACCAACAGAAACATTAAAATAGATTAAAGACAAACAGAAACATTAAAATAGATTAAAGACCAACAGAAACATTAAAATAGATTAAAGACCAACGGAAACATTAAAAATATTAAAGACCAACAGAAACATTAAAATAGATTAAAGACCAACAGAAACATTAAAATAGATTAAAGACCAACAGAAACATTAAAATAGATTAAATACCAACAGAAACATTAAAATAGATTAAAGACCAACAGAAACATTAAAATAGATTAAAGACCAACAGAAACATTAAAATAGATTAACGACCAACAGAAACATTAAAATAGATTAAAGACCAACAGAAACATTAAAATAGATTAAAGACCAACAGAAACATTAAAATAGATTAAAGACAAACAGAAACATTAAAATAGATTAAAGACCAACAGAAACATTAAAATAGATTAAAGACCAACAGAAACATTAAAATAGATTAAACACCAACAGAAACATTAAAATAGATACCAAATTAAGAATACTTAGGACGTACGTATGTTCCATTTTATTATACAGTTTTAAGTGCTGGGCAATCCCCAACACAACGAGGAAAAAATTAGAGACAACCGAAAATTGGTTCCTGAAAATTATTTTAAAGATATCCTGGACAGAAAAGAAAACACACCATGATCTAAACACAAACAATGGTCTATAATAAACACAGCAAGAAAAAGACAAATGAGATGCATGGGCCATGTCTACAGAAAAAGCGGAATAGAACAGATTAGTTTGACGGCAAAGATCATGGGTAGAAGAAGCAGAGGACGACAGCAGGAAACATACGTAGACAGTCTGAAGACCTGGGCAACATCAAAAATGATGAGCAACATTGAATTCATGAATGCAGAGAGAGAGAGAGAGATGCAGAGTTACAGCGGTCAATGTACCATAGGCACCAAGGCGCGTTCCAGAATAAAAGAATTATAAACGAATATGTTAAAAGATCAGATCAAGACCAAGCAAGAAATATATCAGCTCCGGTGAATGTATTATCCAAACAATTTTCTCTTGATATCTTAAATAATAACAAATTATCTATTGATGCAGATTTTACGAGCATCTCTAAATGAGATATTTAGAAGAAAAGAGAAGAAACATTGGATCCGAATGGTAGATGCGTTTCAAAAATGTCTAAATTCACACCAAGAGAAAACAAGGACGGAGTATTCTTGCCACATCTGGGCAGGAGTTGCTCGAAAGTTCTTATCCTGCCTTGACAAAATCTAAAATAGACTTCTTTACCTAGTAGCGAATACCCTTTTCTCTTCCCCGCAACATTGTTCTCACAACAGAGACGTTTCTAGCATGTCTCTGATTTATCGTTATTTTAATGGCAAGTGCTCGTTTGACCTCCAATGTATGGTCTCTTCTTCGCCAAACTTTCACGAGAAACACTCGTCTTGCTGAAAACACTATCAATAATTTCTCCCACTCTTCATCTCTCCCTAAACCTAAACGTAGATTCCATTAATAAAGCTTCTTTCTTAGAAGAGCACACCTGCGAGACAATCTTCCGTTTGTCGACTTTCCAACTGACTACAATATGGTCGTGTTCAAGTCCAATGTAAACAAGTTCTTGATGAGCTTAAGTAATCTAATTTACCAAATTTACACTTCTAATGATTACTATGATAGTGTCCTATTGACTAGGGTACGCACTTTTACCCCTATCCTCAAATGGCCTCTGGACCTTGGTGAGTGGTGATTCCTACGTAATTTTTTTCAAGCTCTAAGATTATGGACTTCCTAAAATTAATTCCGATTTTGTATGACATTTTCTTGCAATCAGAAGGAAATAAATATCATTATGACGGCAATCAAAAATAGTAGATATAGCCACAGTATCCGATAAAGATTTTCTGTAACCAACTATTCGGTAATTCTGTAAATAAAATATTGAAAATATACCACCGTGTTGTCTTAATTATTAAAAGGCTTTGTAGTGACGTCAGCTTCTAAATTAGGTAAAAATCCCAGTTAAATGTAGGTTTTGCTATCATAGGCTGATCAATTAACAGAGAAAAACTAAACAGCTTAGAAATCAAATGAAATGTGATATCCGAAGTAAATTGACGTCATAATAATATTATTATATGTATAACATTTTTCTGGAGGTCAATTGGTAGAGATTGCCAAATATTGTATAGCGAAAAGTATTGTGCTATTATGCATATAAGAAACATGTCCTTCCTTATTCTTGCTTTATTTTTCGTTTAACCACACTGAACCACAGGTACAGCTAGTATATATATATATATATATATATATATATATATATATATATATAAATATATATATATATGCATATATATATATATAGAGAGAGAGAGAGAGATAAAGGGAGATAGGGAGAGAAGGAGAGAGAAAGAGAGAGATAGATAGATACGTGTGTATATATGTGTATGTATATATATATGTATATATGTAAATATCTGTATATATATGTATATGTAAATATATGTATATATGAATTTATATGTTTTTACATATGTCTTTTTTACATAGGCATCACCACTTATCAAGGCCAAGAGTCCACTCTAGGATAAGGGTTAAAGAGTGTACAGTAGAAATTGGACAATATAGTAATCGTTTGTAATGGAAATTCGGTAAAATTGTTAACTTATATGGAACGGCTCATCAAAAGCTTGTTTACGTTAGACGACAGAAGACAATTCCATAGGCGTGTAGTTCTAAGAAAGAAGCTTTGCTCATGGAATCTACGTTTAGGTTTAGGCACAAATAAAGAGTGGAGGAAATTAGTGATAGGTTTTATGCTAGACGGATGTTTTTTGTGAAAGTTTGGCGAGGAGGGGCCATAGATTGGAGCTCAGTCGAAACTTGCCATGAAAATAACAATAAAGCAGAGAAAAACTCGCAACATATATATAACGTGAGATAAAAACAGAACATTTTGAGAAACCATTTAGTGCAGAAATCAACCTATCTTACTATGGAATGTATCATTACACGGATCTAAAAGGACTGGAATTTCACAAAAACCCAATGATGTAGTCCCCACAAAATAAATGGAACCTTTCAACGTCGACTGATATAACACGAAATAGTTGTATAGGCTTAAACGGGGATGGAGACACTGAGAGGTAGATCGGCATTCACCTTATTATCTAGGATGAAAATACATAGGAAAAAAAGTATTAGATCAGAAATAAAAGCAAAATCGTTTCGAAATTTAGTAATAAATCTTTTTCTGATGGATTACCGTCCGTAAAAGAAAATACTTTTCTTATCACGAAAAATAGTTACTGGAGGTTGGCTTTCCTGTTTAGATTATGCGAACCCTTGATGTTTAATCGCGAATCCAATTCCCAACTCTGCCTGAATGGATCGAATGAAGTCAAGGCTTATCCGATTACGCAACGATCTAAACGATCACCTATTCTTCTGATGCTGAAGCCAATAGCGAGTAACAAGTAACCGAAAGTCAATAACGGTTTTGCAATTTGACAGATGTGCATTCGGAATAAGTTAACGACAATTACTTCTTACACACCCATTACCAATAAAGGGAGACAGCTGCGTGTGTTTGAGGCAAAATGCACATACACTGAGCCCGGCCGTTTCAAAACGAATTAAATTAGCAGAATAATAGCCGTGGTATATTCGTATCATGCTTAGATACGGACATTGCGTGTTCATCATTGGATATATCCGTCGGTCGGCCCTACACACACGACATAATTTTGTGCTTGAAGTTTGACATTGCTGGGAAGTTGAAGAGATCGGTTAAGATGCTCTTATTTGTTTTTGTTTTTGTTTTTCTAAAGAAGTCGGACTTTTGCAAGATGCTAACGAAGATCGCACCTCGGGGCTGGCTTTATTGCGTGCAGTTCTCGATAGCAGCGTGTATTTAATGATCCTAATGACTTACCGTATTTGCTATACGACACCATTTATTGCATACAAAGATTGTCTCAGAACATAAATTAATGTCTCTGAAGGACCATTGCAACTTTCACGCCATTCATATGCGGTTCCATGCAGAGGTAGATATTCTCGGAAGACGACAGGTCCTGCTGACAATATCTCCCGCCTTTTTGACAAAGGCGTGTTAGCCAGATTGTGGCTATAATACCAATCCGCAAACGTTGACCATGCCTGAACCGTAATTTCAGAAGATATATGATACTGCCTGGTTGTCACATCTGTTACCACGGTTGGTAACGGTATTATGTGGAGGCCATTTAACTATGATCACAGCGTAGTATCTGTGCTATGTTGTGACTGGCACTGTGTAGAGTCTGAACGACTACTACGACTAATTGTTAAATCATTTAGGTTAAAAACATACCCAGAGAAATGCTTTAGAAGAAAAGGATGTAATTTGAAATATTTTTGTTTAACTTTTTAACTGGGGGATTTGGACTCAAGTAAAATAGATATGAATAGAGGAATGACATAAACAAAGTTAGTTAGGAATTTGGTTTAGTAAACAACGATGTGGCTTACGTGATAAATAAGAGTGTCCACTCTGACGTCAGAGACACGTTAGCTAGGAGAAATTAGAAATAGGAATCAGTCTGTAACGGGAGGTTGAGAAGATAAGTTATGAGTTAGCTAAACTAGGTTGGATAGCGGACAGGAATTGTTTTGGGGTCTAATGAAAGCATATGTGGACCAATTAAGGAAAATATAGAAGAGAGATGTGCGGTAGACTCCAAGAAGTGGAAAGGTATGTGTCAAGCAGACAAGGGTTTTTTTTTCGTTATTTTTAAAGACTGTCTTTAAAGATTGTTGTGAATATAAGAAACACCTACATACACATAGAAAGATTATTAATTATCTCTCTCGGGCAGTCCGTCGATTTCGAAGATGACGCGGAGGACGGTTAGTGTCATGAGGCGCTGATTAGGTCATAAAAACAGCCTGGTAGAGCTACCCGTGCAAAACATCGAAAACTACGCACCATGCCTCACGCTAAGCATATGACTCGTTCAGTAAGGTGACTTACAGGATTATTTCTAAAACAGTAGGAAAGGCGACTCATCTACTTAAAAGTAATATATCTATTTTCGCGGTACATATTTGTTCATCTTATAAATAACAGAAAAAAAATCATAAAAAAGTAAAAATAAACTTAGATAAATGTACAAAAAGATAGCGATTTTTTTTTCAATTTTGATCCATTTTTGACCCCTTAAAAACAATTTTAACCGGTTAAAAACCAATAAAAGAACCGTCCGTAAAAAAATCCAACCAATTGTAGCCCTTAGTGCCGCTCAGCAACTTTTAGTTTTTGACTAGATAGAGTTTCAAAATATGAGGATAGACAGACAGACATATGGCTTTTTAGATATTAGACTAGCGGGGGGGGGGCGGAGTATATGCTGGGGCGTAAAATACACTTAAATATGATATTTTAATTCGTCCAGATTTCGTATATATTATTAAAGAGTCGTGATTTTAAAAGTAAAAAAAAAGTATTTGGTGTCATCAGCTGGAATGGAAACCGAAGCTAACATTCAAAGCCGGTGACGTTACCACTGTACCAACGTGATACGCATACGAACTAATTAAAAATTAAGATTAAAAATCAACGAAGATAAATTGCAAATGGATAACGATATTTCACTTTATATCTATTTCTACCGCTATTTTAACCGGCTAAAGACCCATAAAAAAAACGGCCCGTAAAAAATCCAATCATTTGAGGACCCTTGCGCCGCTCTGCAACTTTTAGTTTCGAAGAAAATAGAGTTGGAAAATATGAAGACAGACAGACATGAATATAGCTTGTATATATTAGATTAATAATAACCAACAAAACAACCCAAATATTAGATAAGCGGGAGGGGGCTTATCCCTAGCGTAAAATACGTTTGAATGAGATATTCTAATTTGTTCAGATTTCGTAAATATTTAATATAGATTCGTGACGTTTAAAGTAAAAATGCATCAGCTTAAATCGAAACCGAAAATGTCGCATTCAACGCTGGTGAAGTTACTAATGTATCAAGCCGAGACGCACATCAACTGGTTAAAAAAATAAAAATTAAAAATAAACCAGGATGAATATCCAAAATTTATAATGATTTTTAGTCGCGTGCAAGCGACTCTATAAATCACTCCGTCGGTCGGTCGGTCGGTCGGTCGGTCTGTCCGTAACACTTTTGTGCTTGGCCTTTTTGGTTAAGATCAAAGGTATGTTGTTAATAGATGCCGTTCTTGACTTTTTAAGCTTTTCTTTGCCTTTTGGACAAGATCAAAATGTAGTATCTGTTGTTTCTACATGCTGTACTTATGTTTGTAACTTTTTGATATAAAGTGGGGGATCATTTTTCTGTATTAATTTAATGTAAAATGATCACACATATTACAACCATTCAGTCTCAAAGCCATTCAAATCATTCTCCAGATAATTCAAGTTGTTTTTGACGGATTCCAGTTATTTTTAAGCATTCAAGACATTCTTAAGGCCATTCAATTCATCCTTAAGTTCATTAAAGTCATTTTAAGTCATTTACTTTTTATTTATTTAAGTCATTTCAGCCCATTTTTCGGTCATTTTAGTTTATCTTTAAGAATTCCATGTCAATCTTACATTCACGCATTCATTCATTACACGAGAGCACACGACTAATGGCTATCAGCCTTGTTTTTATTATTTTGACCCATTTTGACCCATTAAAACCAATTTTACCTGGTTCAAGGCTCATAAGAAAACGGTCCGTAAAAATCCAATGATTGTAGGACTCTAGCGCCGCTCTGCGACTTTTAATTTCAGGGGAGAGGAAGTTTGAAATATGGAGACATACATATAGCCGTTTATATATTAGATTAACTGTGTAATTATGGAGAAGGAGACGCAGGTAAAGAATAAGTGAACGGGTCATACGTACAACGATGGAATAGAGAATACATTTTACAAAAACAAGAATCAAACGAAATTTATTCTAAACGTAAACAGTCAAAATCACTTTATATGCTTCTATTACATAAGCAATCTCTCTGTCAGTGTGCATATATATATGTGTTTGTATGTTCGCTAAAACTTGACAAGACGTCGCAGTCATAATGCCAGCTAGAAACTTTTCATCGGTACTGGACCAGCATGAAATTGGTATCGTTAGAAAGGGCAACGCCTCGGATGAATACTATTTAAAAATTATAAAGGAATCATTCTGGGCAGGTTTTTGTTAGGGGGTGTTTTTTTCCTCTGGTGTCTAATGTCTTACATAATTTCTACAGAATTCAATGTATTAATTTGGAAAATTTCTGTCCTAGATGACCGGAAATGACGTAATCTCTAAATACACAGATATAAAATCATTTTACAAATCTAAGTGATTCTACAGTATAAAACCGAAATAAATATTGATTTTCAAGTAAAAAAAAATAGTAAAATATCCAAGTATAACTAAAAACAATGAGGTAATAGAAGTTTTGAAAATATATATGGCATTCAAGCTACAAAGATTTTTTTGCGTTTCATCCTCGTTTGGCAGTATATGGAAACAGACAGACATATAGCCGTTTATATATTAGATTAATAACCAACAAAACAACCCCAGAAAATTTCTAAATTAAAGAGGTAATTACAACCCAAATTGAAGGGCTACAAATAGAAATGCGTATTATACGATGTTGTATGTCACTTTCATGCTTCTTTGTAACGCAGAATTGTAAAATAGAACATTAGTAAAACTCGGATATTTATGACATAAACTCTGTTGGCAAGTCAGGCATTAACTAAAATAGAAACATGGATAAATTGTAGAAAGTATTGTAAAACTTATTAAACCTCCAACGTATAATATATAGAGAGTTACATTGTATTTATAGTTATTGAACAAAACATTACGAACTTAAAGGTTCTGAAATAGATGAAGAGCTAGACCTGAGAATAGGTACAATCATTTTAAATAAGATGATATAATTTCGTCTGATATAAATGAGTGAAGAAAAACTCTATGACATCGAATTTCAAAATGGCGTGATGCCCCCCCCCCTCAGCAATTAAACAAGAAATTACGTTCCTTCAACGAAAACGAAGATTTATGATTCTGAAAAAATATTTTAATGTAAAAGAATTTTTTTTTTTTAAGTAGTGTGTTAATTGAATTTCGCGCGCAAAGCCTGAATTAAACAGAATCCGAACTTGGTTTGATTAAATAAAAATGTGTCAGTCAAGAACGCGCTGATCACAAAAAATCGAATTAAAAAGAAAAAGCATCAATTTTCTTAAAAATTAATCATTTCGCTCGCTTTTATTCATTTTTCTCTTTCTATGAAATTAATCTCTGTACGTGTGTATATTGATTAGCCATTTGTATTATTTCGCTATCTTATGATAATAGATTTTTTCCTCAAAGAAGAGAGATAATCACATTTCAGATATTATGCAGGATGGCGATAATAATTGTTCAAAGATGTGATGGGGCCATCGTAAATAGAGTGCCTAGTCACTGGAAATTACGTCACGCTTGAAGTCCAAGCAAGAATAAAAGTTTCAAACAATTATACTCTCGATAATGAATGATTTGTTTGTTTGTTTGTTTTAGAAAAACATATGAAAAAATAAGAAGCAAGAGTTGGATTTGAATTATACAATATTAATTAAAAAAAAGAATAATAATATATTCAAAATAGACATGTTGTGTGCATTGCCTGAGTGTAAAACACAAAAATGTGTTTATTATTTACGTAAAAATGTCATTTTAAAAAATAAATAAAGGAACACGATTCTACTTTTACGAAAGTAAACCTAATTCCATATACTGTGAGTAAAATAAGTATCCGATACAAGGCAAACATTTAGTTTATTTACACGAAAACACAAACAATATCAAAGTGCCATTCTAATAAATGTTTGTGTTTTTTAATACGATATTCGTATTCATCATACAAAAATACATTAGAATATCACTTTATTATTGTGTTTGTTTTCGTGTAATAAAAATAAACCAAATTTTTTCTTTTTATCGGATGCTTATTGCAACCACTGTATCTATATATATATATATATATATATATATATATATATATATATATATATATATATATATATATATATAAAACAAAATCAAGAATTATGTAACTAAAATAAAGCATGATTTAATTAAATTTTGCACAACTTAAATTATAAATTCAAGAAATAAACACCAGTTAAACAAAGTAATTTAAATCGAACGATGAATAATTGTAAAAAAAAAAAGAAGCGTGAATTGGCTTTAAAATGAAAACGATTTAAACATAAATAAATAATAAATATACTACTGCATGAATGTGTATTTATGAAATTTATAATCTATAAATATAAAAGCGAAAATGTGTGTATGTGTGTTTGCTTTTTCTGTGTGTCTACAAAAGGCTTCTTTCAGAGAAGCGGTCGGTCGGTTCACAACTTTTTAAAATTTTTATGTCACATATAAATCGTAATATCTCACAGTTAACACCGAAGCTCGCCTGTCTATTTAATTTGGTCGATTTCGGGAAGATAAATATTCAATATTTGTCGCTCGCCGCATGTGGGTTAGTCTTTTTCCTATAACATCTTGGGGGTGGGGAAAAAAGCGTTCAGCAGTAAATGAATGCTATCCCGCAGTTAAGCTAGACCTCATTAATTCATTAAAACGGACTCCTGCAAAATCCAAGTAATTAAATTAATTCAAACGTATTTCCGGTAGCATGTTGCGGTGGGGCAATGGTTAACGTCGCACTTTTTCTTTTTTTTTTCACACTTTAATTTACAACGGTCCGGGTTCGATCCTCATACTTACTTTTTTGACCCCCCCCCCAAAAAAAAACACCCGGGCAACGCCGGGTACCCCTCGCTAATGTTTAAATAAAAAATAAAAATAAAATTTTATATTTATAAAATACTTCTTTTTTTTTAAATATGTTTGATAATTTAGTTAAGAATGACATTTAAACTAATAAAGTGATCATTTCAGCACGACCCGTCTTCCACATAAATACAAACTGATTAAATAATTAATTTTGTATAGTTTTAAAACTTGTTTATGCAAATCTTGTCCTGAAGTGTTCTTCAGACAATCATAAGTGGCGCCTCTCTCGTAAAAAGCTCTAAACATTCATGAAATAAATATATTAACAGGTTCAGCTTACACGAATTTTATGGAAATATTATTATTTCTTGACTTTTATTTGGGTTAAGCATAGCATTCCTTTTTCAAAATACAACAATATAATAAACTAAAACATTCAGAAGTTTTAATGGAATCTTTATGTTAATTTCCACGTCTGTAGACGAAAATGCGGCAGAGGAGTTTGGTAGGCATTTTTTAAAAATAAATAAGTAAATATATATATATATGTATGTATGCATATATATATATATATATATATATATATATATATATATATGTAGGCGAATGAACTCTTTTCTGGGTCAACGGCCAACTAGCACCGTGTATATTTGTGTGTGTGTGTGTGTGTGTGTTTGTGTGTGTGTTGGGGTAGAGAGGGCTCCTGTAAGCCGTGGTGAAGGCAACCTTTCTAGGAGAAGCAAATCTCTGATTTAAAAAAACCATAAAGCGGCAGACCAGTACCCGCATTAAGCTGGTCTGCAGTTTAATTTGTTGCTGGCTATCTTGCTCTTGCTTGTTGCTGGATCTCAACATTTTGAACTGAGAGAGAGACTTAGCTGTCGTACAAAGCTAAGACTCTGTAACATCATATTCGTATAGATACTCCCTCAGACATTTGGGCTCATGGATTTTAAATGTCTGAGGGAGTGGCACTCGTCTGACAAGACATTGCAATCATCATATATATGTATATATATATATACGCATACATAAATATATAGAGAAAGATGTTTGTGTTTACTATAACCTTTTACGCAAATATTACACAAGTATAAATCCTGTAAAATATCTGCATAACTATGATTACACGTAAGAGTTAACTAAAGATGATCATCTCATAAGAAAACCGAAAAAAAACTAATAGGGAATTAATTAAACGAATGTTTAAAAGATGTGCAAGTTGGCAACATATTTTGCAGCTAATTGGAATTCCACGACCCACATATGACAAGGTTGTGTTTTTTTTTAATAAATGGTAAATAGGGTTTTTAAAGTGAATATCAGTGCACACACAAAAAAAAATTCATAGCCGTATATATAGATAGTATTCAACAATAAATAATTTTAAAGGTTATTATTTATACACATATGTTTTTTCTCATGGAATTGCCAATATGGTAGATAACTGTTTAATCATTAACACGATTCGAAACACAGACACACATGTCATTTTTTTTTTCCAAGAAGTCACCACTTATCAAGGCCTGGAGACTACTCGAGGATAAGTATTAATGAGCGTACAGTGGTCAATGGGGCAATGTCATAATAATTGTTAGTATTGTAAATTTGGTAAATTCGATCATTTTTAGGGGAATGGCTCATCAAGAACTTATCAAGGCCAAGAGGCCACTCGAGGATAAGGGTTAAAGCGTGTACAGTAGAAATTGGACAATTTAGTAACCGTTAGTAATAGAGATTCGGTAAATTTGTAAACTTGTATGGAACGGCTCATCAAAAACTCGTTTACGTTAGACTTGAAGACAACCATATTGTAGTCAGCTGGAAAGCAGAAAAACGGAAGACAATCCATTAGGCGTGCAGTTCTTAGAAAGAAGCTTTGCTCATGGAATCTACGCTTAGGTTAAGGCACAGATAAAGAGTGGGGGAAATTAGTGATAGTGTTTTCTGCTAGACGGGTATTGCTTGTGATAATTGGCGACGGGGGCATAGAATGGTGCTCAGCCGAGCACCTGCCATGAAAATAACGATAAAGCAGAGACAGACTCGCAACATTTCTACTGTGAGAAATAGGTTGCAGGAAAGAGAAAAGGACATCCCCCACAAGGCTACAAATTCTATTTTGAACTCTATCAAGGCAGGATAAGTTCTTTCTACCAGCTGCTGCCCAGATGAGGCAACAGTACTCCATACTTGGATGTACCTGGCTCTTCTATAGATAAAGAATTGCATCAGCAGTGAGATATCTACAGGATAGATAGAAGGATCCCACCATTTTTCCAGCGGCCTTGGCAACGGATTTAATGTAAGTGTTCCATTTAAGATCGGGAGTAAAGGTCAAGCCCAGAAGCTTGTCAAAACATGAGGCCTCCCCAAGACGAGAGCCATTCATTTCAAATGATGCCAGATGGGGATCAGAGCGTTGATGATGTAAAGATAAAAGCTTGGTTTTAGATGCATTAAAGGTAACAAGCAATCTCTTTCCCCATTGTACCACTTACTGAAGATCAGAGGAGAGAGAATCAGAGAGAACTTGGTCGTTTACGGTCTTCAATGTGCTACTATAGATAGTAGTGTCATCAGCGTACATGTCTACGAATGATGTAAGGATGTGATGTGAAGATCATTAATATAGATAAGGAAAAGAGTTGGATCCAGAATAGACCCCTGAGGGACTCCAGCATTAATACTGTGAGCTTCTGATTTCTGCTCATCAACCACTTCTCTTATGAACTTATCAGTGAGAAATGATTTAATAATTGAGAAGACATTTCCAGCTATACCGTAGCTGGAGATCTTGTGAAGTAAACCTCCATGCCATACTCTATCAAAGGCCTTTGATATGTCAAGAGCAATTGCCCTAGAAAGGTTGTCTCCGTCGAGAGATTCGCTAATCCTATGAGATATAACTGTAAGCACATATGGTGTAGATCTAGCAGAACGGAAACCATATTGAGTGTCACCAAGAAGATTATTTTTGCTAAGATGGTTGATTACTTCTGTATTTAACACATATTCCAGCAACTTACCCATGACGCACAGGAGACGCATTGGCCTGTACTGAGAGGGGGATGAGCGATCATCTGAATTCTTAAATACGGGGCATACTGATGAGATGAGGGTGACGCGAAGCAATTCTCCTTAAGACAACGTTTAAACAGTTTTGTAAGTATGGCCGCTAGTTCTGGTTGAAGTCTTTTGAGTACTATAATTGGAATACCGTCGGGGCCGGTTGCATTACAGGAATCAATGTTTTTGATTAGCTTGGTAACATCAATTACAGATATTTGTATATCACATAGCATCTTTTCTGATACAGGAGAAATTATGAGGTTGGCAGCATTGATAGCAAAGGTTAGAATTAGATGCAAAGTTCTTGGCAAAGAGTTAGGCTTTGTCTCATGCTGACGAGATTAACTCAGGTCCACTTATGAGAGTTCGGATAGAGCACACGCTTCTGTTCAGGATTCTGTTTGCTATTTGCCAAAAATAGTGGGAACCAAGCCGCTGCTCAGCTACTTTTGACTTGACCGACTGAGCATACACCTCTCTTGCGTTCTTTATTACTGTTTATTACTTATTATAATTTATGACTTATTATTATTGATTGCTGGCAGGTCTGAAAGCGACTTTAGTCTCAGTACATCTATTACGTTGGAAGCAACGGAAAACGTAATTTCTATGGGCAATGGCAGCAGCACATTCTGGAGAGAACCACGGCTGGCTGTTAGGTGTTTACTGGAATGTTTTTGAGGGTATGAAACGGTCTATACCTACAATTAACGATTTCGTCAGGTCTGATACTATAGAGAACACATCATTTTAAAACATGGAACGCAAATATATCTGATAAATGTACGGAAGGTATCCGAGTCAGCCATAGAGTATCGATATACTGTACGATGGAGAGGTACATCTGGGGACTTATTACAATTAATTTTTATCTTAACTGATACACCTTAGTGGTCGGAAGATCCAAGTAGAGACAGAACAGAAGCTGAACACAGTTCAGGGCAAGTTGTGAGAAAGAGGTTTAGGAAACTTGCATAGTGGCCGTCAGTATCGGGAACAAGGGTGGGTTCGTGAACAATCTGAGTGAGGTCATTAGCAATGGAGAAATTATCCCGTCTTGTTTGAGTTCAACATTGTGAACATTGAAGTCTCCACAGACATGAGTATTAGCTAAAGGATAAGCAGATAGGGTGTAGTCAATTTTCTCAGATAGTCTTTTAAAGATAGTAACTCCGCTGTTGTGGGGGCGATAGAGAGCAAATATAAATGCAGTAGTTTGAGCTAGTGCAACCCGGAAGCACATATAAGGTAAGTTAGGGTCTTATCTGGAGATGTCCCTACCACATGGAAAGCAATCTTTTATATAGGCACATATTCCATGCCCATGGCGATCTTGGGGGGTCAGATTTGGAAGATAAATTAGAGTATCCTTTAATTACGAACTCATCTAGGGAAATAGTCTGTCCAATGCCAGTTTAGAAATAATATGTCTGGTTTAGTCTCCTGTAATTGGGTTTCAACCTCTGGAAGGTTAGAACGTAGACCCCCTGATGTTAGAGAAGGAGACCTGGTAGGGGAAGTCTACGTTAAAAGTTGGAGATCCGGGTTTAATCGTGTGTCTTTTTATTGAGACGTTTCAAGATGGTGTTTTGGGATTTTGTGGAATGCCTGAAGTAGGGCAGAGTGGGAAAGTAAGAGAGAAATAGAAATGAAGAAATATTTTTTGTAGCACATGAAAACTTGTTTACGTTGGACTTGAAGACGGTCATATCATATTCAGCATATAAGCAGACAGAAGCAAGAGTTCCATAGGCGTAGTTCTAAGAAGGAAACTTTGTTCATGGAATCTACGATTAGGTTTATGCACTGATAAAGAGTGGGGGAAATTATTGATAGTGTTTTACAGCTAGATATATATTTGTCGTTAAAGATTGGCGAGGGGCTCATAGATTGGAGCTCAGACGAGCACTTACCAGGAAAATAACGATAATGCAAACCAACGGCAAAAATATGTGACATGCCTAGAAGAAAAACGCTACTTATATCATTTAGATGTGAATATACAGACAGCTGTCCTTTCATTTCTATAATATGTTTTTAACTCTTTTTCAAAGTGTTTTTTAACATGTTTTATTAACTATTTGCTCTTATTATAAGCTCTATCTCCTATTTGGTTTTATCAAGCTTTTACATCTGGTTAAGATTACTTTATAAATATCAATTCTTTAATACGGCGTGACCCCAAAAAACGGGCCCCAACTCTAATTAGGCTCCGTTTCTTAGTGTTTTGTCCGAATGAAATGAAACTTTGGTCATAACTAGTTTATTATATTCAAAACATCACATCAAAACACTAGGGTCTTTGGCCTTTTTTCTCCGTTCTACAGCATATGTTCTAGATATACTTTCTATGTTTTTTTTTGTTTTTTTTGGTCACTCTGTATTTATAATATACTTTAGTTTTACCATGTTCGATCATTTTGGTAAATTTAATTGTAATTTTGATTTTATATATATATACACATATATATATATATATATATATATATTTCTTTAAAAGTCTGAGAATGCTACAGACGGCCAAAAAAAAACGGCCAAGTAGCTGAAACAATAATGTAACTTAACAGAAAGATACGGTAATAAAAAATAAAACGCATCTTTGTCTACAACAGTATTGAGCACTTTCTTCAGTTTTTATTAATTACCATTTCCACTACAAAAAAAACACTGTATATATATATATATATATATATATATATATATATATATATATATATATATATATATATATATATATACGTACCCGATTAATCCTAACTCTACAGGTGGTGGTTTTGCTTCGACAGAATGTTAAGATTCTTCTTTAATAAACACGATTTCGAACAGGCATAATGACAAGTAATTTCGACAATGTAGCAATGAGGTTTCCGATGTGAAACATACGGAGTTCTTTGCCTCAACTACAACAACAGAGAAAATAGGTTTGTTCTTTCAAATGCGTCTGAGAATTACCTGCGAGAAACTTTGTGAAGTCCCGAATGGAAGACATCGCCGCTGGACCCTCTATATCTTTCAACAGGTCACATATCTTGCACAAAAGGCCAACACCCGACATTCAAAATATAATTGCTGGATATGCATGATCGACCTTCTTATCAAACTGCAGTCTTACTGAATATTTCATTTCGAATGTGATCGAGGTCAGAACCAATATTTTGTCGAGCTTCGTCGTTAGTATATATATATATATATATATATATATATATATATATATATATATATATATATATATATATATATATATAGTGTTATAATGGAATAAATCCAGAGGAAATCCGGGTATAAGAGCTCAATGTGGTAAACAGAGCAATAAGATAAAAATTATAACACGGAAATTACATAATTGTCGATGCAATAATTTATTTCAACCTTATGGTATTTTAAAGCATCTAAATCAGACAATTACATTTTTGATACTGAAAAAAAGAAAAGATACTTTTCTTTTCTTTTCTTTTTTTCAGTATCAAAAATGTAATTGTCTGATTTAGATGCTTGAAAATACCATAAGGTTGAAATAAATTATTGCATCGACAATTATGTAATTTCCGTGTTATAATTTTTATTTTATATATATATATATATATATATATATATATATATATATATATGTCAGGTCATGTCATATGCTACTGGTACCATGTAACCCAGTACTACCTGCCTCATGGTCGGGTCACCGGCGACTAAACTGGTTCCCCCACCAGACTTGTTTGGTGAGGAGGGCGGCTAGTCTCCCTGAAGGATTAAAAACAAGACCTTCCAAAGGGCGAATGAACTCTTTTTCTGGGTCAACGGCCAACTAGCACCGTGTATATTTGTGTGTGTGTCTATGTGTATTGGGGTAGAGAGGGCTCCCGTAAGCCGTAGTGAAGGCAACCTTACTAGGAGAAGCAAATCTCTGATTTAGAAAACCATAAAGCGGAATACCAGTACCCGCATTAAGCTGGTCTGCAGTTGGATTTGTTGCTGGCTATCTTGCTCTTGCTTGTTGCTGGATCTCAACATTTTGAATCGAGAGAGAGACTAAGCTGTCGTACAAAGCTAAGACTCTGTAACATCATATTTGTATAGATACTCCCTCAGACATTTGGGCTCATGGATTTTAAATGTTCTGAGGGAGTGGCACTCGTCTGACAAGACGTTGCAATCATCATATATATATCATATGGTCCCTACACTGGGCCTGCTAATGTTTCAGAACGACGTTATCAAGCGTGTTCTTCACACTGGATAATTGAAGAAATATTTTTAAAAATAGAAGGTGGGGACTGAGTGATATTTTAGACTCCATATATATATATATATATATATATATATATATATATATATATGCGGGGGGTAACAAAACGAGATTTAAACGTGGACTCGAAAGGTGTGTATATATTTCACACTTCCGGTTATAAAACAGACGAATATTGGCTGAAGAGAGCTTGATAAGGATACCTTAAACGGTCCTTATTATCGGGCTTGAAACCGACGGTACCAATGATTTGTCTCATCCAACAACTTTCTGTACACAAAATATAAATACGCTCTTACATTTCGGATTTTCCTATTAATTGAGCACTCTGCTGGATTTCCTTTTTTAAAAAAAAACTAATCATATATATATATATATATATATATATATATATATATATATATATATATATATATATATATATATATATATATATACTAGCAGTTCAGCCAGTCTTTGTTCGAGCCATATGTACTGTTCATAACTTTATGTATATACATATACATTAAAAATGTATATATGTACATGCATATATATATATATATATATATATATATATATATATATATTAAAAAGTTTGACTCTTGTCCAGGTAACCTATATCTAAAATCTCAGGTTCTTAGACCGTAAATTGGCGGAGGAGTTTCGTAGAGTCAGTAAAGGTAAAAAAAATTTTGGAAGAACAATTTTCGCTCAAAACCTGATTAGAAAGCTTATTGCATGTCTGAATACTTTTATTTAAAATCAATCAATTTACTGCGATTGAGAGATGAATCTTATTTGCTTATTTCATATTGATCGATTTTATATTGATCAATTTTTATACATATATGAGAAAGTGATTGGTTTTACGTGTGGTTCTGTCATTCATTCATTTCGTACAAGTCAGCGTGTTTCGAGTTTCATTAACTCTCATCAGCGTAGCTCAACTGTTTCCAGGGATCGAACTTAAGACTATGTTTCTACAGTCTGGCGCCCCAACCGTCAGGCCACGAAACCCAGATGAATTTACTGTTCATTTTTATCGCTTATAAATTTAGATTTGTTGTTGTTTTTTTTTTTTTTTCAAACGATAGATTCGGTTTAGACCCAACATTTGCTGAATAGTTTGCTAAAGACCGCAAATGTAAAATCTTTGGAACTTTAAGTCTTGGCAGCCAAACCGATTAAATACTTGCACACTGTCTGAATACACTTTATGTAAAATTTCAAATTATAAGACCAAAAATTAGCTGAATAATTTGATAGAGACTGCAAAGGTCAATTTAAAAAATTAGCTGAAGGCTCAATTTTTTAAAAACATTGACCCCCAATTTTGACTCATTAACATTTATTGTTTTGCGCCTAAATCAAATTAAAATGTTTGATCTATGTCCAAGAAACCTACATCTAAAATTTCAAGTGTTCAGACCCACAGGGGAGTTTGGTTTTTCAAACGTCAAATCTTTTGAACTCTTGACAGACAAATTTCTTGCCGAAAACCGATTAAAAAGATTTTCCCAAATCTCAGTACCCTTATGTCAAATGTCGAGTCTGTAGTACACACAGAGACAAACTTCACTTTTCAAGATATATAGATTATGTCCGTTAGGAAATAAAAAAGATAAGTAAAATAATAAAGTAAAATTTTTAAAATTAATAAATTACATAAAAAATAAAAGCATCGGAAATACAAATACACAAAAGTAATTTCTTAAAAAATAGTCAAAATTAAACTGATTATATGAACTCCTATTTATAGAGATTAAACCCAATGGAAAGAATTGAAAATGACGACTCCAAAAAGTGTATAACAGTTAATAACTCATATTCGGTTTAGGTACAAATTTGCTGGAGAAGGTCTTTTAATTCGTAAATGATTCATGAAAAAGTTGCACTGGGATTTTGATCACAGTCTATAGGTTGTTTGGAAAACATGCCTAGTATGTAGAACAATTATGGGTTATTGATGAAAAGGATCTATAGATTAAGACCGTGTTTTGGTGTTCTGTTTACATTGAAGAAGACGCACAATGGATTTAGAAAGATTCGCTCTACTACTAGTAAAATACTAACTGTTAGGAGACTAATTAACGGAGTCAAAGCCAAAAGCATTGAGGCAGTCATGATCATTGTATAAGGAGACTGAATTTTTCGACATCTACACTGGGGTTCTACAATGAGATACTCTTGCCCCTTTTCTTTTCATTGTCTGTCTTGACTTTGTACTTCGCACCTCTGTTAATATACACAACATGCTAGGCTTCACCCTAAATGAATCCAGAAACAGACGTCATCAATCAGCATATATAACGGTTGCAGATTACGCAGACGATATTGCTTTGTTTGCAAAAAAAAGACAACACTGCTGATGCGCAAACACTGTTACACAAGCTAGAAAATTTGCAAATGACATTGGTCTCCACATTAATGCGGATAAGACAAAGTTTATGACTTTCAATGTGAAAGGAGAGATCAGGGCTCTGGTTGGATCAAAACTGAAAGAAGTCGCTGAGTTTACGTATCTGGGCAGCAACATAGCTTCTACAGAGAGAGATATCGAAATTCGCATCTCAAAAATGGCCGCATTGGATGGGTTGCGTTCAGTATGGACTTCTGGGCTATTTAACAAAATGAAAAGGACGTTCCTCAGGGCAATGGTAGTGTATATCCTTGTTTATGATGCTACAACCTGGATAGTCACCAAAAGATTAGAAAGAAAACTAGACGGCACATACTTTCGTATGCTACGAACAGTATTAAATACATATTGGCAAAATCATCCCACGAAGCAGCAACTTTATGGCAACCTACCTGTCATATCTAATACATCGGGGAAAAACGCCTACGATTTGTCGGTCATTTTTTGAGTAGCAAGCATGAATTGGTGAGTGATGTATTGCTATAGACTCCGCGACACGGACGCGCAAGCAAAGGACGACCTATATCCACGTACATCCAGCAAATAGCACACGTCGCCAAATGTGAACCTGAAGATCTGAGGCAGCTGATGGAAGACGGGAAACTATGGAGAGGAAGAGTCATATTTGTCCGGGTAAGGAGCCGTCCTGATGCTGATATTTACATAGAAACTATGCTGGAACATGTCAACAAACTCGTGAAACTGTAGAATAATTCGCAGATTTTATAACTCCATATGGCAGGTTTTTGATACACTGATAATCGAAAACGTTCAATTACGTTAAACAGCGATGAATCGCATACAGTGATATTGCGTATTAGAATATACATTGTTATTTTATTGAAAGTTTTGTACATTTTGATGTGCATTTATTTTCTAGATTTTCCCAAATAGTAACAATCACTGATATCACAATGCAAGCTGACGTCAGATTTACGTCAATTTAAGATTAGTCCATGCGAATGTATTTATAAATATAATTCAATAACTTGAGTGTTATTTCTTCCGCCCGTCACACCAATTATTTTTCTGGGTAAGGTTAACACTTTTGTCCAAACTTCCAAAATTCTGTACACGTAACGCACCTTCTCTCAACTCCCAACGTACGTCTGCTAATTCAACTTATTTCTTCGAAATCCAACTTCAAAATGAACGTCCCTCTAAAAAATCAACCCTCTTTTATCTCCAATCAGGAGCATCTCATTTGCATATCGGGTGGTTACATTGCAGGCCTATAAAGAGATAAGGCAGCCATTTTTGTTTCTTTCTTCTTCATTCATTTCATTTCACGACCGACCTGTTGAATTATGCACACGTTCTAATTAGGTAAGTCGCACGTTTCCCTACAATAAATATACAAATACATATTCATACAAGCACTTTAATTTATACAGAAATATATCTCATCTGTCTGTTTAAATGTATGTGTGTATGTTTGCATGTCTGCCTAAAACTTTCGACAGAGACGACGGATCTTCACAAAATCCCTATCGTTTTGAAGCTCTACCCTTCAGACGAAAAATATCGAAAAATTAGCTAAAAACATTAATTTTTCAAAGGCAACAGGGCACTTTTCTACAGGGAAGGATCTTTTTTTTTCGACGATATTTTCGACAGTCATCCCCTTTTTTCGATTGACTAGTCCTAACTTAAGCCTTCATCAGTTCCGGTTTGGCGATGGACGCAACAGCAAAGACGCCACCTTTTTTGTTTCACGTTCTTTTCCTTCATAGCAGTACAGGTTCGAGCCTGCCTGCCTGCCTGCTTACTACTCCTGTTTTCTTTCTGTTTTATTTATTTTTGTTTTGCTCAACACCCTGGGCAACGCCGGGCACCCCGGCTAGTTTATATAGAAAAGAAAGATAGTTTATTATATTTTCATGCCAGCAATGTCCTTTTTATGAAATAATTTCGATTTATTTATATATTTTACATATTCAGGTGACGATTGCTATTATTGACAACACGGAGTGCTAGTAGGCAAATCATCGTAACTCGTATAACACGATCGTGTGTTTGCAATGAAAAGCTTTCGGAAAAACCAAATCAGAAACGCATAAATCCGAAAATAAATAAATAAAACTAATATGAATGTTTAGAGGCGAATGACTATAAAACAACATTTTTAAATTAGAAAAGCGATGCATTCATTTCGTTTTAAATTTGGGTAAATCAGATTTTCCTTGCACTTCTGAAAGAGAATAACGTATAAATAATACAGAAAATGGATTTGTTTATTATGAAACTCTATTATATAAAATAAACGTTGTATGTCTGTTTGCGTGTGTGTTTGTATGTCTACTAAAAACTTTCATCAGCAGCATCTCTTGAAAAATCAATTCCGTCATTTGCATAATATGTAAAAATTAGAAGAAAAAAAGAGCAGTCAATCAACTAATGTTCGATTTAACCGATTTCGATGACAATAAAAGTGTTGAAAGTGTGGAACATTTGTTGATCCTCTAGCAACAAGATCAGATTGTGTGAGCAATTTTTCAAAAAAGTTCTTTATAAAGTCACATAAATATTGTTTGTGTTTTAAGATATATCAACTCTTTTTAGATTAGTTCATGCCAGATTCAGTAATCTTAGAAAAAGTTTTCTTTGTTTTTATACAATTAAATAGGTATTCTTTGGTTGTTTAAAAGAGAAAAATGGATTTTGTTTCTCTTTTAGAACGTGATCGAGTTATGCAGGTTAAAATACTAATAATAACATAAATATTTGATGCATTATTGGGGAGGAAGCTAGTATCCTAAGACAATCTGATTCTAGTCGCCCCAACTTATAATATAGCACACACACACACACACACACACACACACATACACACACACATATATATATATATATATATATATATATATATATATCGGGAGAGAGAGAGAATGGGAGAGAGATACGGGGTTGGCGTTAACGGTCATAAAATACACATATATATGATATTTTAATTAATGCAAATTTCTCATCTGTTACGAGCAGAGGTACCGTGGGTATAAAACGTGTAGATTCGTTGAATATATAAGTTGAGCAGTGTCCTTACACGCATTCTCATTTATACACACACACACACACAAACACACACACACACACACACACACACAAACAAACAGACATATATATAATGAAATCCAGACGGGTCAACGCTTAAGGACACAGCTCAATGAAGTTTCCCGCCACAGTTATGGTCTTTGTATGATTTCAAGTGAGGGCCACATCATGCCTCCCCACGTTTTCGAAGTCGGCTTAAAAGTCAACGGTAACAGATACCTGGATATATATTGAAACGTGTGGTGGCCGTCTGGTGAAATCAGGTGACCTCTGGCAGACCCTGGGTGTGGCAGCAGGATTCGGCACCGGCCCAGAAGTACAAAAGACGCAGGATTGGCTTTAGAAAATGTGCTACGACTTTGTACCCTTCTTCCACTGGCCCCCTTCTCCCCAACCTGAGCCCTCTAGACCACTTCGGTTTGTCATACGTTGAAAGCATCAAAAAAATAACCTGCCGAAACACCGAACCGAACTTGAGTCTCCCATCCCCCGAGTATGGCTTTTGTGAGAAAGTCATTCTTCCAGTTCCGTACCCGTAGCGAGGGGGGTGATTGAGGCAAAAGGTGGCTATATTAATTAGATTCAAGTTACATAAAGTTACCTGAATTGATTTTTTCAATAAAATTTATAAAATACAACTGCAATGTTTTTGTCTTTTCTTTTAGGGTGACAACTTGATCGTTTCGCCCTGTATATATCTATATATGGTAAGAAATTGTGTTTGTATTTTCATCAGTAATTTTCTTGTTTCTGTTGCTCATCGATATATTGAACTTTCTGTTTATTGATAGGTACTACATAAAATATATATAGATATATATCTCATTTCATTTATAATCTTATATTCGTATGTAATAGATGTGCGAGTATACACTATATAACGCGTTTAAACATTTATTTATTTATTTATTGCGGACTATTATCTTCATCTTTCGTAGTTGTTGTTTCACGACGTTTCGGACAACTATTTATCTGGTCTTCGCCAGAAACCGCGATCGCATAGAAACTCCGAATCTCCTAACTGCACTAATAAATATATATATCATTTGGTACGGACCTGAACATGAAAGGTCAGATAATAAATAAAGGTGGATTTATAAGATCAAAAAATCCAACCTTGATCTCCCATCGGGGCCCGTAGCTCAGTGGATAGAGACGTTGAATCACTACTGTTCTAGGTGAGAATTGTGCGAGATAGCGATTTCAAATTCACCCAAAGCTTACTTGGACAAAACGTGGTGACAACAACAACTATGAATGGCAGTTAGTATATTCGGAGTTCTTATCCCGTCGCGGTTAACCACCTGACAAATAGTTGGCCGAAATGTCGTGAAACAACAACTAAGAAAGATGAGGATAATAATCCGCAATAGATAAATGAATGAATGATACTTATCTCAATAATGAAGTTCAATTAAATAATACGCCTTTATACATGTGTATAAAATACATATAATATATACATACACACGAAAAACTCACGCATATGTATATATATATATATATATATATATATATACACACACACGTGTGTATATATATATATATATATATATATATACAGAGTGCCCATGACATATATATATAGACACACACACACACATATATATATATATATATATATATATATATTTATATATATATATATACGTATGCGATAAAATTAGAAAATATTAGATATAAAATACAATATTCAAATACAGGAATCTCTGACTACCTGGCTTTTACTAACTATGCATATAGATTAGTATACGTATAGACACGTACATACATGCATATATATATATATATATATGTGTGTGTGTGTGTGTGTGTGTGTGTGTGTGTGTGTGTGTGTGTGTGTAGATGTGTATATAAAACTCGTTAGAGATTCATAAAACTGTTATCATGTATGCGAGGAGTATCTGGCTAAGCTTGGAGTTGATTAAGCTATTGAACACGTGTTAGAACGAAAATTATCATATAATCAAATCTGAACATAGTAAATATATACGTTATCATATTTATGATTCAATTTTACAGCAATGTCTACCTAATAGAAAATTGAGAAATTATCTGTTTACTAATAAAACCAAATAACTATTTTATGATCGCCTTTATTTATTGCACCTTATGCGTATGTTTTTTGCAAACACATCTCATCATCCAAATGTTTTATTGTAAACCAACAATGCATATATACACTCATGGGCAAAAAAAAAAAAAAAAAAAAAAACTACGCCAAGAATGAAAGAAGGAAGAAATCGATTTTTCAATATTTTTCCATGCATTTTTGTTAATTTTAACTGGAAATTTATATCTTGCAGATCATTATTTTTATAGCATATAAAAATAAGTGAAAAAATTATCTTAAAAATGGTAAAACCGCATCTTGGCGAGGATATAAAAAAACGAATTGCAGGATTAAGGCAGTCCAAAATGATTTACAATACAAGTTTTGATAGTTTAAGAAAAGAAAATGTGAAAATATCTTTGTCTGCAGTGGAGCGAATTGGTCTAAGTTTTAAAGACTAACGCTACTGACAAGGGTAATCTGGATCTGGTCGCCCTAGAGCATCCACTTTGAAGGACGACCACGATAACTGTTTTGAAGGATCGAAAGAAAACTTATGTTGACCATAGCAATGAATTCAAAATAGGGGCTGAAAATTCTCTTTCTAGATATACAATATCTAGACGAATGAAAGAAATGGGATTTTCCTCTAAAAGGTGTGCAAAGAAGCGAGTTTTATCTAAGAAGAACATCAATGGTTGAATGAGATTTGTCTCATGTTATGACAAAAAAGATACAGACTGGTTTCGGAATGGTTAGATGAATCAATATTTTGACTTTTTAGTGATGCTCCCGATGCTCCCGAACGGTGCAATCGAAGAACTGGAGAAAGATTTTCTCCAAGTTGCATAAAAACGACAGTTAAACACGAGAATGGAGGGATAATTGTATGGGGAACTTTTACTGCAGCAGGAGTTGGGGAACTTACTAGATGTTAAAAGCCAATCAATGCAAAGGAATACATGCGAATATTAGAAACAGCACTGTTACTAAGTATTCAGAAGCTGGAAATATCCCAGAACATTATTTTCAACATGATAATGCCCCTGCAAACACTGCTAAAATCACAGAAAAATGGTTTTCTGATAACTCAATTGATGTGATATTTTGGCCAGATCAAAGCCCCGATTTAAACCTAATCGAGAATATTTGGTTCATAATATCTCGTGCATTGGCCAGAAGAACTCTTTTGAACAATGACAAACTGTGGCAAGCTGTACAAAGCGAATGGAATAGCATCGCCTCTGCACAGTGATCCACTTTTGTTTAGAGCATTTCTAAAAGGATTGATATTTGAAAGAAATCAAAAGGAAATGCGATTCCATCCTAAGCATTTATTTAAGTAAATGTCTTGTTCTGTGTTATTAGTTTCGTTTAAGTTTCCTTGTTCAATAGTTCTTTTATCAATATAGCTTTGAGTGCAATAAAATGTAGAAAATTTGTTTGGTCTATTTTTTTCGCTCACGAGTATATATATATATATATATATATATATATATATATATATATATATATATATATATATATATAATTACTAGCAAGCGGCTCGGTATTGCCCGGTTGTAAAATACGCTTCGATAAGTTATTTTGATTTATGCAGATTTCGTATTTATATTGAACCCAATGTAAGCTAGTGATTTTAAAAGTAAAAAAAAATGACCTCTGCACGATTACCGAGAATCGAAACTAAAAAGTTTAGCTTACTATTTACTTTGACGTTAATGCCTGGGCTATTAAGACATGTTTGCTGCATGGCTAAAACTTAAAACATGAACTACTAGCTATTATGTTACGCATACATATCCGTAATGCCGTCGTTCGAGCATACCATGGCAAATTCCATTTTTTAAATGTTCACACTTTTGCATCGATTTTCCCCGATAAAAAAAAAATATAAAGTTTTGCATAGGTTCGAATACCCTATACATAAAGTTTCATGCCTGTAGACCATGCCTGACGGAGAAGACTAGTAGGCAATTTTTTTAAACAAATACATAATCTGCATTTATATATGCATACATAAACATATATAGAAACATTTTGTGTTTCCTATAACATTTTACGCAACTATTACGCAATTATAAATCATATAGAATATCTGCATGGCTCTAATTACACGTAATAGTTAATTAAAGATGATCATACGATAAGAAAACCGAAAAAAAATAATAGGGAATTAATTAAAATGAATGTTTAAAAAAAATATGTAACTTAGCTAGATCTTTTGCAGATGAATGCAATTCCACGACTCATATATTACTAAGTTGTATTTTCTTTTCAAGTAAATAGATGGTAGAAAGATTTCATTAAACAGTAGGATTAATAAAACAAATAATTATAGTAAACATTTACTCATAGCTAAAAATAAAAATGTTGACTACACATAGTTTGTAAGTAGTTTGTAAATTATAAGTCGCAGGTATAAAGTGTATAAGAATAGTCGAACTCCCGTATCAAGTAATAAAATATTAGGACAGTTCAGCACTCTAATCCACTTTGACGCTGCTATAAATTGTAGTTCTATATATCGCTTTTAAGCAAGTCTATTGCTACTAGAGGGGTCCAATATGTCTACTATTATTTAAAATAAAGTAAAATATGTTTAAGCTTATTGTGCGACCGGGCAACGCTGGTGGGTCTGCTAGTCCTTTGATGAAGCTTATGTTGTTTTTTTTCTGGATAGCGAAAATATTGCGCTTCAAATATTATTTTACTAACATTTCTATGTAAATCGTGTCTATTGTATTTTAAATATAGAATTGCTCGAAATGAATGAATAAGTTCTAATTAATAATCTGAAAGTAATATTTAGCTACATAGCAATACAATATATATGATCACATTGTAAGAGATACTTGCTAATTTACTCTTCTGGTCCAGCAACTTTCTCACACGATTACAACAATAAATATACAGGGCAGAACGATAAAGTTGTCCCCCTATAGAAAAGAATACCACAGCTTTATTTTGAAACTTCTATTAAAATAATCAATTCAGGTAACTTCATTATGTAGTAGAGTTTACATCCATTCAATGTAGCCGCCTTCAGCCTCAATCACCGCCTCGATACAAGTCCGGAACTTGGAGCATGCCTTTTTGCACAGGCATCAGCCGGAGCTTGTGCGAATACTCAGCAGATGGCGGCGATAAGTTTGGCTAAGGTGTTGTACGATGTCGTGTTGGTGATGTTCTCGACGTATTACTAAACGAAGTAGTCCATCGAGTTTGGGGGAGGATGGGGACTAGTAAGAGAAGAGTAAAAGTCGTAGTACACCTGAAGCCAAGTCTGGGTTTCTTTGGACTTGTGGGCTCACGACGAATCCTGCTGCCACACCCAGGATCTGCCAGCAGCTACCTGATTGCATCAGAGGATCATCACACTCTTGACCATATTTAGATACATTTTAATGTTAAATTTCAAGCCGACTTAAAGGTTATATGGAACTTTATTATTACACTCATAAAAAGGAAAGATAATTAAAAATATGGTTACATTGTGTATGTGTTTAGGCAGCATACTTTCATTTAAGCAAATATTTTAAAACAGCTTTTTCCTGCTAGATTGTTATCTTTTTTCTGTAACGATATTTGTTGTGTAAGATTAATAATGAATCCCCCATAACTAAAGCTAGCAATTTGACGAATTATCTTTTGACAAGCATTTCCAAAGCATCACCGTCGGCTGAAAGAAAAACAAATCAACAAAAATCTCTAGAAATGAAAACGCAAGATATCAATTCGTTTTCTCATTCTATTCTTTTCTTACTATGTAGATGCAGTGTTTACAAACCGATATGTCGAGTAATGCTTATGAAATCACTCATTTTGACACAAGATATCATTCTAATAATCGCCGAAATGAAAACGTATAATAAAGCAAAATAATTATGTAATATTACCGTAAGTCAGGAACATCAACCTGAAGGAACAGTTGGAAATGGCTTATATACCATACATTACGACCATGTAATGTATACATCAACTACCTTAAAAATGCCGCTATCAAACCGCACATAGTCATATGGAATAAGGCAGAGAGAGTGGGCACCTTGGTTTACAACAAGGTGAGTCTCCCTAATGATGGAGGTCTGAACAGAACTGAAAGGGAGAAACAGACCAACTATCAAGATCGCATGTATTATATAAAAAGGAACTGGAATCTTAGGGAGATATCAATCACACCAGTTATTATAGGTGCCACAGGGCTTATGAAGAAGAACCTGAAGTCCTAACCAACTTATATCACTGGTGAACCAATTGCCTAAGTGATCCAGACAATTGCAGTTAAGCGAAGCACGAGGATACTAAAAAGATCTCTCGGCTGGTTTAAACAAAAAGCAGGGCAGTGTTGACAGCTGGTTTGGCTGCGGTATAACCAACGTTACAATATTCAACGGAAGAAACACACACAGACACACGCATATATATATATATATATATATATATATATATATATATATATATATATATACCATATCTTGTATCATATATATATATATATATATATATATATATATATATATATATATATATATATATATATATATATATATATATATATATATATACTGGCAGCAAGCTATTATTCAAGCACGTCTGATTGAACACGGTTGAGTTCTTTTTTCTGATTTTGTTGGATAAATTTGGAATTCGCCCAACGGTTTTTTTTTATTTCGACCGGCATGTTGTATATTATGGCGCCCAGTAGTTGTTGTTCGGCCATATTCTTCTCGATCGCGTTCAATAGGTACATCCAAACGTCGTCAGGAGCGATTGCTGTTTTTGTTTTCATTTTCTTTATTGAGGCTCGGTGTATTTATAATTTGTTTTATTTTTTATATTGGTTATAAAGGTCGTGCAGAATGGGTGGAGGCGGTTTATTTATTTTTAATTTTGATTTTCTCACTATATATATATATATATATATATATATATATATATCTTTCAAACACGACAGTATTTGAATATATGAGTAAGTGGCAGTTTTAGTCATTTAGTCTAAAGCTTCACCGCTCACAAATTTCTCAAACAATTTTCAAACAATAATTACAGTTTATAGATCACCTTCTCAGCTATATTGTGGAAAAATAAATTCAATTTTCGTTCGCTAAATTAAAATTTAAGATTATTTTTCTGGTGTTTAAAATCGTAAAAATATGTAAGGCGGTGAACGACGCTTTTTATGACTGGTTTCCATAGCAACATCATCGTTTCAGCGACTACTGTCGCAAAATAGGGAAATAACTTGTGAAACAGAAAGAATGAAAGCATGAAAAGGGGGTAATTGGAAGTATTTTATTGAAAGCAGACGAGTGCCGGACATTTTTATTGCATATATATTTACGGGGGCAAATATTGCAGATTAAGATTTTTTTAATTCAATTTATAACATTATATAATCAATTTTAAATGCTGCAATATTTGAAGCTATAAATTTATTATTTTTTTACTAGAATACCTTGTCCTTTTCTTTTCCAGTTTTAACAACTAGTCCTTTACTTTTCCATATCTAGGCTTAACCATATTATTTTTCATGCTCGCATATATATATATATATATATATATATATATATATATATATATATATATATAAGGATTTAAATGCTATAAGGGGTTTTTTGAAGCATGAAAAACGATGTTAATTTTGTATTTAATATGCTGATTGTTATTTTTTTTATATTTCAAGCGGACCTCCGCTCTTGGTCACAAAAAATTATCGAAATGAAAAAGAAAAAGAAAGCCGCTGAAAAAAACTGGAAATTTGTAGTGTGGACAGCGTTTATTCGTAGCAATCATGTTCGAAAAAGTTCACGTGGATTATTTTAGCCGCTTGTGGAACAAGATTGTATTTTTTATTTATTTATTTTATTTAAATTTTTTTAAAATATTGCAATGTAATAGCGTTTTAGTCAAACGGCAAAAATCAGACGCAATTGATTTCAATACGTATATTTGAATTGAAATGAACTTGTTAAACGGTAACAATAATGTAATTAATAGTAACAATAATGATAATACAGTAAATCCTCATGACCTTTAAATCACTATCCTAGAAGCATACGTGGACTTTTAACGTTATATATATATATATATATATATATATATATATATATATATATATATATATATATATATATATATATATGTAAAAGAGATTTGGAAGGCTGTCACAATGCGAGGAATGAATTATAGTCGATGTTGGTAAGAGGAGACGAGAACAAGTGGCGATTTACAAATCAATAAGTATATATATATATATATTATTATTATTATTTATATATATATATATATATATTTATTCAGTTGTATGGTAAAATGTCTTACTTGTAATTCCATGCGACGTATTCCATTATCAATTTCTGAAAATGTTTCCCTTTTCAAATGGTGTGCGTAACAGGTCGGTTCAATGCATGCTGGATGAAGGGCCGGAAGTTGTATAGCTATGTGAGGCCTCTGGGCAAATGTGAGTAGGGGATTTATGTATGGTATGATTAGGTAATTAACATGTTTATAAATTTGCTATTTTTATTTGTCTTTATTTTTATTTTATTTTTAATTTTTTGGTTTATAACTTGTTTTAGCGTGAGCTTTTTTATTGTTCTCTGTTATGTTGTCTTTATCATTATTATTGTTTATATTTTTTTTAATGTTTGTTTTTTTTCTGCTGAGGTGTGGGGGTCTCTGCTTTTCTGGGTCAATTAAGTCGCTGCTGGGCTGCGTCCGGTCGGCTACTGTAGGGGCGGGATGTGAAAGAGGGGGAGAGGTCGGGGTCGGCAGCTGGGTGTTTAGGTTAGTGTTGCTGGGGTAGGAAGATAGGTGAGGGGAAGGGAAGGGGAATAGGGGTGACATTCTTTGGGAGTTGTTAATTTATTTATTTTCATGAGTGGTAGTAGATTTTTATATTTATTTATTATTTTTTTATTCTAATTGGTTTGTATTACTTCAGCTAACTTTTAATTTTAGTTGGCTTGTATTAACTTTGATTTTAGTTGGTTTGTATTACTTCAGTAACTTTTAATTTTAATTATTTTATTAAATATACTGCTGTTTTATTTATTAGGTTTCTTTTAGTATATTATTGTTATTTTATTTATTTTTTTTGTATTTTTATATGGGAGGAGGTTGTAGTAATGCCCTGTTTGGAATGTGAGGCGGGCTGTGAGCTGTGTGCAGTGGTGTATCTGTTCTAATGGGTTATGGTGGCAATGGTAAGTGTTAAGTGGGAGCCGTGTGTAGAGTTATATAATGAATGAAGATCCGAGCTCCAGTCTGTTATATATAAGTGTGTGTACATTTTCCTACGCAATAGCTTTGTCAATTTTAAGTCTACACGCTCGAAATTTCATATACAGGGTACTGAGATTCGGGAAAATGTATGTGATCGGTTTTCGGCCAGAGATTTGGCGATTAAGGGGTCAAAGTTCAATGATTTGACCTTTGAGAACTCTACCAACCTCCTCCGACAATTTTCGGTATCAACACTTGAAATTTTAGATATAGGTTGCTTGGTCATAGATCCAACTTAATAACTTGATTTGACCCCCAAACAATAAATTTTAAGGGGCCATAATCCGAGTGAAAGTTTAAAAAATTGACATTTTTCTTCTTTTTTTGGCTCACCTCCAAATACACGGGCAACGCCGGGCACCCATGCTAGTATATATATATATATATATGTATATATATATATATGTATATATATATATATATATATATATATGTATATAATATATATATATATATATATATATATATATATATATATATATATATATATATATATAAAATAACTCTGAAAATAAAAATTTACAAATCTGCATACGAGGGGAAAAGGAGAACGAATACTGAAGTAAAAATTCAGAAATACTCATATTCCTACTTCTCATCAGAAGAAAGGTAATAACACAATAGAATGATGAAATGCTACTTCAAGCATGAAATAAAACTGCAACATATGAATAATAACATATATGCATAAAAGGAATTGTTTTTGAAAATGCATTGCAAATGGGACTAGTCATAGCATCAAAGAGTTTTGGAATATCAAATAGGCAGGGAAACTAAATGGAAATCCGTAGGTTAAAATGCATATTTGGTAATATCTAAGTGCAAATCAGAGAAGTAAACTGAAATCCAAAATAAAGAAAGAACCAAAAAACTTGGAAGAAAAGTTAATAGGCAAAAAGGATTCTAAAGAAAAATATTTTCCTTTCAAAATAAAAGAGTTTCTAGAATAAGAAAATCAAAAAGCAAAAGCCTCAGTACCAATTTTTAAAAACATCCTTTTTTAGATAGGTTAAAAGCAAAATAATGAAAGACACAGAGCGAGTGAGAGAGAGAGAGTATGTGTGAAAGAGAGAGGGGAAGTGAAAGAAAGAGGAGGGTTGTAATGAAGACTCATATTGAAAACTGAAACCGACAAATAGATATTTGATCCTGTCTAGCCACTTTTCATCTTCCAATAGGTGTAGAGCCGTACGTGCGATTAAGTAATTTTATCTGTTAATTATTATAAGATGAAGTGATTTTTGTTCAGATTCATATTTACATGATAAAATGAACACTAAATGAAAACGAGAAAGTAGCCGCTGAATTATCTATATATATATAAAAGTGAAAATGTATGTGTGTGTGTCTGTGTACATTTCCCTATAACTCTGTCAATTCTCGATCTAGAAACTCGAGATTTGAGATAAGGGGTATTGTGATTTGGGAAAATCTTTTTAATTAGTTATCGGCCAACAATTAGACTGTCAAGTGGTTAAACTTCAACGATTTTACCTTTGAAAACTCTATCAAACTCTTCCACCAATTTTTGGTCTAAACACTTGAAATTTTAAACTTAGACATGGATCAAACGTTTTAATTTGATTTGAGACCAAAAACTAAATGTTAAGACGTACAAAATTGAGGTTAAAGTTTAAAAAATTGACCTCTGTTGTCTCTACCAAATTATTTAGCCAATTTCCGGTCTAACTATTTGAAATTTTAAATAAAGAGTATTCAGACATAGTACAAACTTTTTAATCGGTTTTGGTAAAAAATATTTGAGCTGCCAAGGAAGGTGGGCAGAGTTCAAAGAAATTGACATTTGCTGTGTCTAGCAAACTACTTATCAAATTTTGGGTGTACATATTTGAAATTTATACATAACGGGTATTCAGACCTGCGACAAGCATTTTAATTTCTTGTAGGGCGGGAACTCGGGTGTCAAAAAGTCAAAGTTGAAAGATTTGACATTTGAAGATTCTACCAAATTCCTCCGCCAATTTTGGGTCTAAAGACTTGAAATTTGAGATGTAGGTAACTTGGACATGGGTAAACCTTTTTATTTTGATTTAAGACAAAAATAATAAATGTTAACGGGTTAAAATGGTTACAAGAAAATAGACGTGTGCGGCATCTACGAAATTACTCGGACAAAATGTTGGTCTAAACATCCATAGTAAAGTGTATATACACGTATGGGAAGTTATTAACAGTACAAAGGGTCCGAGCAAAGCCGGGCTGAACTACTAGTAAATTAAAATTCTCATTCATACAACTGCAATGTACAATTCACGAAGACTAATAGCAAAGTGAAGAGCTCGTGTTACATGAAATAATTTAAATCGTTCGAAAATTTAAACGTAGATATTGGTATTAAGTGATTTATTTAAATCATTTGTATTATATCGTTTATATCGATATCAGTCAAAATTATCCCGTACATTGTTAGAACGTTAGGTAATCATTTGGCGCTATCTGATTTTAATGTGTTTTTAGGGGGGGGCAGGGTTTCAGATTAATTGAAAACCTATAGTTTAACCAAATATTAATGCACAAAATGTAAAGTCTAATATTATTGCAATTCTGCGCAATATTGAACACCTGTTATAAAGAAATAGCATTTAATTTTCGGATATAACTCTCAATATATTTACATCTGCGAAAATAATATTTGATTTTACTTAACAACATCGTCTCTCCATCTTCCAGTTTATCTATTATAAAAATACCGCATGCTGCAATCTGATAAAAAAGCTATTACTTTTGGGTAAATAATGTCAAAATAGATACCAAGAGAGAGAGAGAGAGAGAGAGAGGGAACTTGAATGCCTACTAGCCACTATCTTTGAGTATCTAAGAACAACCTGGCATGAGGATACTTTTTTTCTTACAAGTAAACCCTGACCAAATATTCAAAATCACATAGTATACGCTGCCCAAATAAGATCTCCTCACTTTGGCTAACCGACATTAGCTTCTCCGAGGAATGGTGCACCTTCTCCATGTGATATTACCTCAAGTAATAGCACGAAGCTGGATACTTCACCAGACTAGACAAATTCTTGTCCTGGAATCCAGTAAGACCAAGAGACCAAAAACGAAAGATATACTACAACGTATCCAAATGGTTAATCGGGGAGAGGAAAATTATGTTCTCAATTTCTTTTCTAACTCAGTGTTTGAGAGATAAAGAGGTTTAATGGATCATATGTATATCATATAAAGTTCAAGTGTTAGCCCCAGCCAGTGGGCTCCTTGATTTCTGAGAACTTCGACTGAAGTAAAATGATATCTACATTCCTATGAATTTGTTTTGTTGTGTATTGATATTCATATTAAAACACCCTTTTTTAAATAAAAAGCATATACAACTTTATTATAAATGTGTGTAGAGTCTGCAAAATATCTAGTAATTTGCATATTAATATAAACATTCATTTTAATTAATTACAAATTATTTTTGTATTCGGTTTTCTTTTGTCTGTTAGTTAATTATTACGTGTAATAATATTCATGCAGATATTCTACATGAAATATGCTTGCGCAATATTTGCATAAAAAAGATTATAGTAAACACAAACCTCCTCCTATGTATATTTATGTTTGCGTATATATGTTTATCAAATTTTGCCTACCAAACTCTTCTGTCAGTTTTTGGTCTACAGGCGTATATAGCGTATCCGAACCCATGCAAAACTTTATATGTGGTTTTTCGCCGTGGACAATCGGTGCAAAAGTGTGAAAATTAAAAAAAAATGAAATTTTTCAGGTAAAGGTCAAACGACGGCATTACGATTAAAATTGCGTAACGTAATAGCTATTCGTTTATGTTTTAAATTTTCGCTGGTTGTCAAAAAGAATACTTTTCATGGCAATTTACAACCCGGGCGAGAAAAAGACTTTTTTTTCTTGCGTTAAAGAAGCGAAAATTACACTTCAAAACGGCATTACTTTGGTTGTCGTTAAATTCGTGAGACACCTATTTATCAAGTTTTTTCGTCTCTCCAATGTCTCTCAAGTTACTGGAAATCATCGTATACGTTACGTCTCATTCAGAAGCAAGTTCTTGCACTTGCTCTTGGATTGGCTTCGACTAAGACTCTTAATTAATCGTTGTCAACATTCGCTCATAATCTTCAAGACTCTCGTCGCCGCCACGAATTAACTTAACCCACCATTTTGTTGTGTGTTTAGAAGAGGTTTTTGGGCTAAACGCCTTTTTAGACTCGCGACCTATTTCAGCAGCTTTTAGGCCTTGCTTGAATGGAATTGAAATTTTAAAAAATGTGTCAATTGCCTTTTTTCACTTTGTTTTCAACGTTCTAAAAGATTCATTATTGTTTTTAAACGATTGTAGTTGACACGATTATTTAGAGCAAATAAAATGCTCTTAAAATGATACATAAAGTAAAGGTATTATAACAAAAACCTGTTTTAAAATACATCATTCGAAATGAAAATTCAAAATTCCGCAAGAGCTTTCTGCTCAATATAATAGTTACAAATGACTTAGACAAAATACTAATTGAAAGCAAGCAAAAATAAAAAAGAAGTAGAAAGAATGTATTGTTGCTGGAGTTTTTGTAAGGGACATTTGAGGAACGTGGTTTCTGTTTTGAGTTTGAGTGGTGAGCTTTATTGTCTTAGTTGATTTCAATTACGAAGAGTTGAGGATAGTTTTCAACACATGATTACAAGCTAGCTGAAAATTAAGATCATATATAGTATAGTAAGATTTTGTTTAATATTTATAGAAAAATAATATCATGCATGTTAAGAAACAACTATCGTCCGTTAATGTTTGAATTTTTTAAAGTTATTAGGAATACTTTGCAAAGATTGATTATATTCTTGTAAACTAGGAATTTACAAACTGAGATAATAGCAGACGCAAATGGATTGGAAAGAATTAAGCAGAAACTCAGTGAAACTCTAGAAATATAAGTAATTGCTGCATCGCGTGTTTCTCTCTAAAAGAGAGTTTCTTTCACTTTGGACGAGGACAAATCATTTAAACAGATGCAAAACTTCGTTATCACGGCCACTCCAGTCAGATGAACCATATTGATTCAGGAAAAGATTTTGAGATTATACAAATATTAGTCTAGGCACCCGGCGTTGCCCGGGTTTTAGGAGGTGTGCGTTGAGCCAAAATTAAAAAAAAATTAGTAGTAGGCAGGCAGGCCCGAACCCATGACGCAAAGGCGGAAAAGAAAGTGGAGGCGTGTGTAAGCAGAGTGAGCAAAAATAAAAGAAGGAAAATTGCGAGCGCAAAAAAAAAAAAGTGTTGTAACCAGGCTCGAATCCGGAGGAGGAAAAGAAAGTGACAAAAAAACTGACGTCTTTGCTGTTATGCTCATCATCAAATCAGAAGTGACGTAGGTTTAAATTAAGGCTAGACAATCGAAAAGAGAGGGATAACTTTCGAAAATATCGGCGGAAAAAAGCGACCCCTCCCTGTAGAAAAGTGGCCAGTTGAGCGTAAAAGAATGAATGTTTTTGGCCATATTTTCGATATTTGTGGCCCGAAGGAAGGTACTTAAAAACGATACCGACTTCGTGAAAATCTGTCGCCGCTGTCTAAACATGCATACATACATACATTTAAACAGACAGGTGAGATTCCTTTTATAAAAGATGCCTGAACGCAATCAACTTGCTTTCTAAGTTAATCGTCGTCGTAACCCACACTAATAAAGAAAAAAATAGACATAAAAAGAGTAGAGAAAAATGCTGATAGTAGTGGTAGCTAGTCAAGCGGGGTTCATAGAATTAAACTCATGTGGATAATGATAGAGCAAAGATAAACTTACAACACCTCTTCCATAATAAAGAGGTAGGAGATAGAAAAAAGATATTTATTACAAAGTTGGTTCCGTATTTTCTCTAGAGAAAGTATGCTCTGTGCATCGCCTCCTAGAATGCATCAGCAGTTTTCTATCTAAGGCGCATTTGATTTTTATGCAGTTAGATGATAATATTGAGAGCAAGATACTTACTGTTAGGTGTAGAATACAAACATTTTTTCCAGCGACCTTGCCAAGGAATTTTATGCATGTCTTCTATTTCAGATCAAGAGTGCCGTTCAGTTTCAAAAGCTTATCAAAATACGGTGCTTCCGCAAGAGGAGAGCCATTCATTTCAATTGAGGCCAAGTGCAGATCAAATATTTGGTGATGGCAATATATGAAGTTGGTTTTAAGTGCGTGAAATTAACCAGACACATTTTTCCGCATTGCACCACGTGCTCAAGACCAGACGAAAAAGAATACGAAATATCTTGGCTATAGTTAGTGTTTTAAGTGTTGCCATAGATGCAGAAATATCTCTTAATGATCTGAGCCTATTATTTGGGAGATAATCGAATAAAGTTTTGCCCAATACGGAACTCTGAGGGCCGCTCGCGTCTACACGATTAGATACTTATTTCTGTCCATCAAAAACTACTGTTATTTCCGTTTCTTTTCCAGAAAACAGTAGCACAAGGAGACATGCGCTGAGTTTTCCTCAATGTTTTACTCATGCAGAATGTATTTAGGAGAGAGAGAGAGAAAGAGAGTGAGAGAGAGGGAGAGAGAGTACTTTATATTGTCTACATCTTAATTTTACTTTCGAACTTAACGAAGTGAGTGACAGGCACGGACAGAGACATCGGTAACATTCGCTAAAATTATCATTTTCTACATCATTTGTTGTGGCTCATTCGTATGGTTTTAGAGATACACTGATAAAAAAAAAACTTAGTTTTATCTCTGCTCGAAAACTTGACGTCATTTTTCGTTTTTATTAATCTTAATCAGTCCGAATATTATTCGTAGACTTAGCTGAATATGATATTGCATCGCACTATCTAGGTTGTTCTTGCTGAAATGGGTAACCCCTTCTCTGTTTATCACAGATTCAAACAAGGTAGTCATGACGCATAGGAGACTAGGTTTTTTTTTTTCTGTAGTGAGAGGCAGATGATTTATTTCTATTTTTTTTCTTTTTTTTAATACACTGCAGATTAATAAAGCTGTCCAATAGTTGAGAATCATTTCTATTTTAAGGAACTTTTAAACAGCTTTGTGGGAATGGGAGCTAGCTCCAGTTGAAGCATTTTGAGCAGTACAATTGCAACAGCTGCCAAGGCCAGATCTATTGCTAGAATCAATGTTTTTGAAAAGTTTGGTAACATCGCGGACCGTTATATAGATGTCACAAGACTTAGGATTTGTCAGATGTTGAGGAAATAATCTCAAATCTATTAATGATTAATGAAAACTGAGAACATGCATCTGTTTTGGAACCTTTCTATAATCCGCCCAAACTCTTGGGGACTAAGCTGCTACTCAGCTACTTTGGATTTAACAGACTGAACTTATACCTCTCTTTCACCGTTTTTTTTTTTTGTACTTTTGGCGTAGTTGCTAGCAGTCCTAAAGGCGGCTTTAATTTCAGAACATCTATCTCGTTGAAAGCAATGGAAATATTATTTGTTCGCAATGGCAACGGCACATACTAAAAAGAACAATGGCTAGAATTTCTTGGATAGTATAAAGCGGTAGGTATCGATGGTTCACCAGTAAGCCAGGTCATATACTATTAAGGACATGTTGTTTTTAAACAATGAACGCAGATCTATTTCAATTTTGTTTGGAAGCTATTCAACTAAGCTATCTAATATCTATACACTAAATGATAAAGGGGGGCATCTGAGAACTTATAATATTTCGTTTATTTTGATTATGACGACCGAGTGTACGGCAAAACCACGTTCAGACACAGCTGGTGGTCAGCACGGTTGAGCAAGTAGTAAAAAAGGCAAAGAATGGTATATTAGACTCGATAACAGTCAGTCAGCGTCGGGCACACGGATAGATTCATTAACATAATGTTGTAATCTAGAGGGAAATTAGGATAGAATATCCCTTCATCATCTGTCTTCTTTAAATGGACTAACCATTCAGCATTCTGAAAGTTGAAATCTCTACAGACGTGACGGTGGCTGAGGAATGAGCAAACAGTATGCAGTCAATTATATCAGAGATACACTCAATCGTAGTAAATGTTGTTATGGGGGCGATAGAGAGCAAGTATTGACTCGGTACTAATTGGAAGCGCACATAGGACAATTAAGGATCTTCTTTTGTAGATGTCCCTATTACATGGAAAGCAATCGCTCGTGTAGCCAAATATTTCATGTCCATAACAATCTTAGGGGCGGAGTCTATCCAGGGGTACATTCAGTCCAATACAAGTTATAAGAAATAGTAATACGCACCCCACCCCCGAGAATCCCGGCGAAAAAAGCCTTTGGCGGACATACAGAAAAAATGCACACACACACACACACTAACACACATTTTCGCTTATATATATATATGTATATATATATATATATATATATATATATATATATATATATATATATAGTTAGATAGATAGATAGATAGATAGATAGATAGATAGAAGATGGCCTACTGTTACCATATCTGGGGATATATTGTGCAAGGTACTCTTTTTCGCCTTTGACACATTTTAAAATCGACTTTAAAATCTAACGAGACATGATTTCTTCTCTTCTCTACAGCCTTTTTGGAACCCGAAGCCTTGAGAATAATAGCCTGTGACATAGCATGACACCATGAAGGCGAGAACTAGAAGAGCCGAAAATAAGCATTTAAAAACAATTAGTATGATCCACCTTCATTCTCGCTTCCGGTTTTGATTTCATATTGTTCAGATGTGCTACATGTAGTGATTTAGGACTCACTACTCCAATACAGCGGTATTATACCGACATAGATAATAGATACAACGGTAAATGAACGAAAAATATATTACGTTGGGGCAAACAATAATTACGTTTTTTTTTTTTTTTTTTTTTTTTTTTACGTTCAACATAAAAATATTATTATGAAAGGAGTTATGCTTTCATTATAAACTTTATGCCTCCAAATAAGAACCATTGGTATCGACACATTTTTGCTAACGAGAAACAAGTTTTTTTTCATCCCATTAGCAGAGAAATCTGGAATTCTGGAAGTTATGAAGTCATTGAAAGCAGATTCGGCATAATCTCGGCTTTTGAAGCATTTTTCGCGCCGGAAGTTGTCGAGATGCTTGAAAAAGTGATAATCGATGGGGGAGAGGTCCGGTGAATAAAGCGGATGAGGCAGAGTCTCGTAGCTCAATTCTTTCAGCATCTGCAGGGTCAGTTGAGTAACATGCAGTCGAACTTTCATATTGATCAATCCCGGGCATATACCTTAGAGGTTCTCGTGAATTTCGTCAATGTGTCAGCAGTACTTCTCCGCCGTAATCGTTTTGCTCGGATTCAAGAAGCTGTGATGGATGAGACCAGTTGCAGACCACCAAACAGTAACCATAACCATTTTTGTTCAATTTCGGCTTCGGGGTGTGTTGTAGAGGTTTTCCGGCATCAAACCACTGTGCCGAACGTTGCCGGTTGTCGTATATAATCCACTTCTCATCACACGTCACAATTCGCTCGAGAAATGGGTCGTTTTCGTAGCGCAGAAGGACCTCAAAACGACAATTTTTTAAAATTATGGTTCAATTCAGGCGGCACCTATTTATTCAACATTTTTTACTTTCTGTTTGCTTTAAATGGCAAACGACTGTTGAGTGGTCGATATCAAATTCAGCAGCAACTTCCCGTGTAGTTTTGCGAGGATCACGTTCAATTAAGGCTTTCAAATAATCATTATCAACCGCAGTCGGCCGGCCGCTACCGTCTACATCATCTAGGCTCTCGTCCCCATTGTTAAATTTCTTGAATCACCGTTGTGCCACACGTTGGTTAGCGGTTCCTGGACCAAACGCATAATTGATATCACGAGCTGTCCCGGCAGCTTTTCGGACTAGTTTTAACTGGAACAACAAATCGTGCGGATTTGAATTTTGTCCATGCTGTAGAAAAGCCTGCAAAAAATGAATGAAGAGATTGAGAACGGAAACGAATGACACGATTCGATAGATCGAAAAACGCCCTTCAAAATGATATACCACATGGCTATATACATATATATATATATATGTATATATATATATATTTATATATATATATATTAATGAATTAATTCAGAAATCATATGTAAATGTAACGTGTGAGAAAACGGTGTTGTTTCTGTACCAACCTTATAGTGTTTTTCATTGGTGGTGATTAAAACTCACCAAACTCAGAAATGAAAGATGACCGATCACGAAGTCTACAGAGACTAGGATACTATCTCATTTTCAGTTTAAAGTTGAACTATGACTCAGTTCAACAAAACAACGTCTTGTAAATCCATATGCAGGGTGGCCCACTTAAAAGTAGCCCAGAAAATATAGTAGAGAGGAGGAACATTCTTTTATTGCTTAAATTACCTGAAGCATTGTTTAAATTACCTGTAAAAGGTGCTGGAAGTACTCCTCGGTGTACATTTATTTATTTCTGGACACGTTTTAACAACGTTTGCAGACACTGACTTACTCTGGTGATTCTCCTGATAGCGTTGGTAATGTTCTCTTTTAGTTGGTCGAGATTGTGAAGATTAATTGCATAAACTTTTTGTTTTAAAGTCCCAAACCACATGATGCCATTCCGGGGAACGTGGTGCCCATAACCCTTTTCCTTATTATTCTCTCTTCCGTAAACATGTTATAAATTCGTGTCAGTGATCTGTGAGCCGTGTAGCGTGTAGCGCTATCTTGTTGGAAAAAGAATTGAATTTGTTTTGTAGTGTGTGTTGGTCATTAAGAGAAAGATTACTGACCGCGGGTTACTTTTAAGTGAGCCGCTTAATCATAAAACAAAAATAGAGAAAGATTTGAGAAATTGAGCTACTTTTAAGTGGGGCACCTTGTATTTATAGCTATATGTCAAATATTAAGTTACCGTCTGTGTAGAAACAATCACCGAGAATGGTATAGCATAAGTTCTATCGTTTTTGTGGATATGTTTATAGTTTCAGATCTAATTTCCATTTGATGTGAGCAGAATACAAGTGAATTTTAAATTACACGAGACTAGCTAAGAGGTTTGGAGACATAGTTGATATACCTGCAAAATATATTTTAAATCACAACTAAGCTAGCTTTTAATTTTGAAATGTCCCGACAAAATACGTTAGGCGATATGTTACCTAAGACAAAACTTTTAAATATTAATAGGTATAAAATTAAGTTTAGAAGTATGTTGCTCTATTATATTTAACAGAAATGTCGCATTCTATCATGTTGTAAAATAGGAAATTGTATATAATCATCATATATGTCTCTTCTAATCCTGTAAATAGCGTTTAACATTAAACATTTCATTTTATCTGTAAGCTTGACATTCAATATGGGATTATATATGTCCCTAAGATGGTTAATCAATAAGCGAATTCTCGTGCATACGACAGAAATGAGTCGTAAATTGGAGATTTCATTCGGGCGGCAAGGACTTAGCCAGTAGGATTACTGAAAAATGATGTATGATAAATTGAACAGTTTTCTATACTCTTATAATGGTTTTGCTGTTCTTTTGTCTTCATAATAAAAACGCGTTTTTCTTTTTATATTATTTGGAAAAGAAAATACAACTTTGTTATATACGGGTTCCGGAATTACATTAATCTGCAAAAGATCTAGATTATTTGCATATTCTTTTTAAAATTCATTTTTATTAATCGTTTATTAGGTTTTTTTTCTGTTTTCATACTAATTAGATTTGAACTAGTTTACGGGTAAAAATTGAAGTTTTCATTTGTGTTCTTGTTGGTGTGACTTAATGCTAAATACAGTTATTTCGTTAAAATATGGCATGCTTATATTCTCGTATATCTGCAGTTAATAATAAGTTTGTTTGTTTTTATACATATCTTTTGTGAATAAATAATCTAACATAAAATACCCTCTAGATGGAAATGGATAGATGTAAACAATTTAGGTCAAAATCTGTATGTGAATAATAAGCACTACTGAATGACTCACAAAACTAATCTGCAACCCGATACGGTTATTTTTTAAAATTTTATTTTTTATTATATTTTCACCCCAAACAAGGCACATTGCCACTTTGGTGTAGGGGGCTACTATCAGGGGCAGCAACTACTGGGGCACTATGTTGGGATTTGGGCAGCAAGATGTCGGTTCCCGTTACACTTGAACTTCTGCATGTCAGTACAGTTAGGGAAGCAGGCACCTGGAATGGAATTCCAGAGTCTAGCGGTTCTGGGGCAGAAACTACTGGGGTAGAAAGATCTTTTACATCTAGGGATCTCTACTGTGTGGGGGTGAGATTTAGCTGCCTGTCGGGTTTGTCGAGGGTGTCTACGTCGTGGGGGGCACAAGTGTCTGCAGTTCGTCAGAGCATTCACCATTAAAATACTTGTAGAACAGGCAGAGGGGGCAACGTTTCGTCGATGGGACAGAGGCTGAAGCTTAGATGCCAGTTCAGGGCCTATCAGATTGGCGACTATCTTTTGAACCTTGTCTAGGAGCGAGAGACTAGCAGCAGATGCACCAGCCCAAATGTGACAACAATAGTCCATACATGGGCGAATGGTGGCCTTATAGAGGTACAGGATATTTTCAGGTGTCAGTAGTGTTCTAGCACGGTAGAGAGAGCCTACCTTTTTTGCAGCGGCCCTGGCAATGTTTTCAATATAATTGTTCCAACTCATGTTTCCTGTGAACGTTAGGCCAAGGAGCTTGAAAGACGTACTCTCAGCTAAAGAGTCGTTGGTCATTGCTATAGGTGGTAGAGAAGGTTTCTTGTAATTATTGAAGGAAACAAGTTTAGTCTTGGCAGCATTGAATGTGACCATCCATTTATGGCCCCATTTCAAGTTGTATCCTAGATCAGGTTAAAGTATACATTCTTCATAGAGTAGAGTAGGCAGGAATAAAACTATTGTTAAATGTACTAGTAAAAGACGCTGGAAATAAAGTTGTATATTAAAGACTTGCAAGATAGATTTCAGGTGTTTACATGCTTTCATGCAAGTGCAGATATAATTAAATTATCAAACTAATGTCCGATATTGTTAATATATATTCGGAAAATGTTTATTTTAGCCGTAACACAACGACGATCATGCTAGTTTGTGTTTTTAGGGATTATCAAGACCGCTGAAAACGAATCCGGCATTAAAACATGCATTAAATGCACCGTTTCTATGATATTAAACCTGGGACCCTGTGACTATTTTGCGCCTTTTTGCCGCTTTCGCTAACGCTTTTCTTACATGAAGCGTTCGCGTAGTAAAGTGACTTATAACATCGCAGAGGAATCTATAGCGGCCATTTGAAATAAGAAAATTAAAAAAAGAAATGTAGATCATTTTCTGTGTTGTTATGTTGGTTTTAATGCCTTTTAATCTATCTAAAAGATTAAGTTTACGAAAACATGTTTTATGTTTTCCGTCCTTTTTGTTATAGAACTTGTACATGTTTTAACAGATGCTTCTGTAGTTTAATTAACCGTTTTTTTCCGTAAGCAACTCACCGACATTAATTGAGCAGAAGAAGTGTTTAATATTTCACACGAATTCTGTTCACATAGGGGGCGGTAGAGGGGCGGTAGAGGGGCGGGGAGTGTCTTAGTTAAAATAAACATTTACCATATATAAAATTATTATTTACCATATACAAAATAAACATTTACCATGTATATAAAATAAACATTTACCATATATAAAATAAACATTTATAATATATAAAATAAACAGTTATAATATATAAAATAAACATTTATCATATATAAAATAAACATTTACCAATATATAAAATAAACATTTACCAATATACAATATAAACATTTACCGGCCCTCAATGGTGAGGCCCCACCTTGCGTGCCTTGAAGAGTGTGGAGCCACCCTTTAATTGTCATTGCTCGCAGGTCAACTCTGACCCGGGGTGGTAGTACCTGTTAGGGTCCCAACTATGGGTTAAATAGAATCCGACTTAAAAAATAAATATACTTCATTAAAAATCGTTCCTCAAAATAACTAGATTCGGCATTAAATAACCGGAAAAAGGTTGATATGCCGTAAAACAAAAACAACTAACCAACCAAACATTTACCAATATATAAAATAAACATTTACCATATATAAAATAAACATTTACCAATATATAAAATAGCCGCAAAAATGGTAGAAGATAAATACTTGAAGAACAGCAGATTTTATAACATATTTACTGGGCTAAATAATTTAAAGTCTTTTTATGACAAAGGAATTAGTATTTAGCTCATAAATAAAAAAAATATGAAACAACTAGCAGGAGTACCCAGCCTTGGCCGGGTGTTTAGATGTGTGTGTGTGTGTGTGTGTTGGGGGTAAATCAAGACAAAAAATAAGCGAAGTAATAACCCCGTTTAAATATTATTAAAAAAAAACAATAAATGAACGTGAGGCAAATGAACGATGTTAAAATTTCTTAAAATCGGACGAACAAAAACTAAAAAAAGAAAACGCGAACATGATGGAAAATAAACCCCTAAAAAACGAACGATGTTTAAACTTCTTTAAAACAAAAACAAAAAACAAAAATAAAACCAAAATACAGCGAACGCGAAAAATGGAATAAATAACTTTGTTTCAATATTAAAACTGTAGGTGTGTCTGTGTTTGGGGGGTAAATGAAAAATAAAAGTAATAATCCTAACCCTGTTTAAATATTAGAAAACGAACAAAAACAACAAAAAAACACAGCGCAAAAAGTTTTGGAAAGGACGTAGGCTCGAACCCGAAGCCTTAAGGTGTATAGTCTGATGACATAGCATGACACCACGAAATCAGGGATTGGCAATAGACGAAATAAGCATGTAGACATCCAGGTCGTTTTCTAGGTCAAATATCACGCTATAGCAGCAGCAGTGCAGAGAAAAACGAATTTACAGCGCGAAATTTAAATGATAAAAGTCGTTGAAATAAAAGATTTTTACGACGTCGTTTCGTAATTGTTAGATATTATGATCTCGATAGCATATAAAAGGTTATAAGTATGAGCGAGCAAGCCGAGAAGCAGACGGGAAAAAAAACTCTTTGCCGGACATATAGAAAAAAATGCACACACAAGCACACAAACACACATGTCCACACGTTTTCGCTTTTATATATATAGACTAGCGGTGGTACCCAGTGTTGCCCGGGTGTTTGTAGGTGTGTGTGTTAAGGGTAGATCAAAAAACAGTTTTGGTAGGAAGGTAGGCTCGAAAACAAATATCAAAAAGACGAAGAAAAACAAAAAAATAAAACAGCGAAAAAAGATTTGGGAGGCAGGCTCGAATCCGATGGAGTGGGGGGGGTCTCGTCTATTTTGGGAGGTGGTAGATACAAAAAAAAGGCTCGAATTAGAAAAACGAACCAAAACAAAACAAAAAAAACGCGAAAAAAGTTTTGGGAGGTAGGTAGGCTCGAACCTTAAGCCTAGAGGTTAGTTGTCTGATGACATACCATGAGGCCAGTCGAAAATATCCGTCTAAAAAATTTAAGGTGTTTTTTCTAGGTAAAATCTTACGCCATAGCAGCAGCCGAAGCAAATAAATTCACAGCGCGAATTTTGTTGTAATTGTAAGATAAAAGTAGCCGAAGGAAAATATATTTACGACTACGTTTCGTAAATATGAGATATTATGATCTGTGTAGCATATAAAAAATTATAAGAGTGAGCGAGGAAGCCGAGAACCACCCAGAAAAAAGGCTTTGGCGGACATACAGAAAAAATGCACACACACACACATACACAAACACACACATTTTCGTTGTTATATTATAGATGATATTTGCAGTTTACAATAAATAATAAGATTGACCTGTACGTACTTGGAAAGTTCAGTTCATTCACCTGAAGATAATACTTTGGAAGAAATATGTCTCTTTCGGTCGAGAAACTTGAAATAACGCGTTTGTAGCAAGGTGCATTATTTAATGAGGCGTTTCCAAACACCAGAATTACCGTGATAATAAGGTAATGTGATATACAATCGAGTGTCAATGGTGTTTCCGAAATAGGGAAGTATCTTCCACTTCAGAACCTTTAAGTTAAAAGTCGAAAAACAGAAAATACCTAATAAAGTATGTGATTTGTCTCTGCGCGACGTAAACAAGTTGCTAAATGCGTTACAAGCACGTGCACACACATGCACCCGCAATGAACATTATACGAGCTATTCAACACTGTTTATGTACACCGCAGGTGCTCGTCTGAACTCCAATCTCTGGTCTCCCCTCGCCAATCTTTTACGAAAAACACCAGTCTAGCTGAAACCACTGTCAAATACTTTCCCCACTCTTTAACTATGCCTAAATCAAAACGTAGATTTCATAAACAAATCTTCTTTCTTAGAACTGCACGCCTGTGGAACTCTGTTCCGTCTGCCTGCTTCCTTCCTGACTACAACTTAAATGCCTTCAAGTCCAACGTAAACAAATTCCTGATGAACCGCCCCCTTAAGTAGACACTTTAAATATCCAAACTAACGTTCTGTACTTACACTAACCTTTATCCCTGAGTGGCTTCCGGGCCTTGATAAGTGGTCACCATCTTTTAAGAAAAAAAACAAAAAACGCAGTATCACGTTTCATATTGATGTTATTACAATTTGAACTCGTGTTTATGAGCACGTTATAAATATATGTAAGCATAAGCACAAAGCATATAATAATTGTTTACTACAGTAGCAAATCCATAATATTGTCTCCGTATTATAATTGTGTACTAGAATAGAATATACCTTATATTTTGTGTATATATATATATATATATATATATATATATATATATATATATATATATATATATATATAATTGTTTATTAGAACAGAAAATCCCTTATACTTCGTGTTTCCATGAATATAATAAGTGTTTCATAGAACAGAAAATTCCTTTACATTTCGTGTCTCCTTACATATCGTAATTGTTCACTAGAACAGAAAATTGCTTATATTTCGTGTGTCAATACATATCATATATGTTTCATAAAATAGAAAATTTCATTATATTTCGTGTCGCCATATATATCATAATTGTTTACTAAAATAGAGAATCCATTATATTTCGTGGCTACTTACTTAATATCAAGAGGGCAAAAAAGCGAAGTAAATATACAGGCATAAGTACGGAAACGTATATTGACCACGAAGAAAGATGATCGTATGAGCATTAAGAACAATTTGAAATAAGTTCGAATAAAATGTAAGAAATGAGGGAAAACTTAGAAGATAAAATAACTGCATTAATTTAATGAAAACAGATAAACCTATAAGGAAAATACTCGAATGGTGAAACCTACCCACATGAAGAACATACAAAAAACAAAAAAGAAACAAAAAAAATATAAAAAATAAACAACTACAAGGAACACAGAAAACCAAAATGGCAATATACTATGCCATTATTTCCTTTAAATAGTTGCGGCTTCACCTGATAACGCCAAAAGAATAGAGTAGCGTTCAACGTTCGAGGGGAAAGAAGAGGAAACATACCAGTTAGAACTCTACTGAGTATGTGCAGAGAGAGAACTCGTGGGACGAAAAACCTCAAGAATATCAATGGCTGATACCAGCGAGAAACCAATGGAAAGCTACTGTTGAGATAACGTGAAGTAATTTGTTTGTGCTGGTTCCTGAGAAATATTGTAAGACTCCCGCCGCAGGTCAGAAGATGTGGCCACTGACCCTCTCGAAACTGCAATGGCAGTGATCGTCATCTTTCGGGACTACTTTATAATATTCTTTCGCGTCGCAGGCTTCGTTGTCAGTTCCCGATATCGGCGTCCGCTTAAAATCAATTAGTTTCTCATGCAGATCAAAAGAAAACAAACTCAGAGGGGTCTAGTCTACTAAAAGCTAATTCACGAAATTTACAGGTGTTTTACATATATACAATTGTTCAGGTCAATTACAACAGAAAACAGTCCAAAATCTTATTCTTCGTTCTCCACAATAGAGACCGTGATGGAAAAGGTGAATGTTTTCGCCTAAGGAGAATGTTCTTGCCTCGAGATCTAAGTCCAATCTCGTCTCCTCCGCGCCGGGCATTTGCTTATATTGGAAGGTGATGGGTATGATAAGCTGTTTCCCCGGTCAGTCAGACTCCAACACGTTATTTAGGGAATTCCCATCGAAAATTTGGTGAGACTAGTTATCACTCAGACTACAGGTTATTGCCAGTGTAAAATCCTTGGTGGTGGCCTGTGTGAGAACTCCTAGTAAGTAAACAACAATGATTAATAACTTTTCAGCTGTCTCGTAACTCTCGCTTCTTTTATTTTACAGGGTGCAACAATAAAATTTTCGCCCTAGAAAAGATGACATGATTCCATTTCCGTTTAATGAAAACCGGTTTTCTTTTTTGTTGCAGGCCATCTACTAGTTGGTAAGTTGTCTACAAATTCTAAGAGCCATAGGAGACCTCTATAATATCTGAAAGTGACACAATGTTTAACGAGCGTGATCGGAGATGCGCCGCTGTACGACTTATCCTCTCTACCAATCCAAGTTATAACAACAAAACCATTGCCAACACTTTCAAAATGCAGATCCGGGCAGTTTAACGCTTGAGATCACAGCTCAACGAAGATTCCGGCCACGGTTATTGTCTTTGGTGTGGTTTTAAGTGAGAGCCAAATCATTCCACCTCACATCTTCGCAGTCGGTCTTAAAGTCAACAGGAAAGTGTACCTGGGTGTGCTGAAGTCTGTGGTGAGCCTCTGGTTCAATCAGGTGGCTGCCGGCAGATCCTGGGTGTTGCAGCAAGCCTCGACCTCAAGTCCAAAGGCGCGCAGGCTTGTCTTCAGAAAGAGTGTTACGATTTGTATCCTTCTTCCACTGACCTCTTCTCCTTCCACGACCTGAATCCATTGAACTACTTAGTTTGGTAATATGTCGAGAACATCACCAACATGACCTCCCACAACACCAAAGGCAGCCGAGTATTCGCCGAGCTCCCTCCAGCGCTGTGGAAAAGGCGTGTTCCCAATTTCAGACCTGTATCAGGACTGTGATTGAGGTTGAAATGTGATACATTGAACAGATGGCAGCTCTACTACATAATAAAGTTATATGAATTGATTTTTTACATAGGCATCACCACTTATCAAGGCCAAGAGGCCACTCGAGGATAAGGGTTAAAGAGTGTACAGTAGAAATTGGACAATATAGTAATCGTTAGTAATAGAAATTCGGTAAATTTGTTAACTCATATGGAACGGCTCATCGAAAACTTGTTTACGTTAGACTTGAAGACAACTATATTATAGTCATCTGGAAAGCCGGAAAACGGAAGACAATTCCATAGGCGTACAATTCTAAGAAAGAAGCTTTGCTCATGGAATCTACGTTTAGGTTTAGGCACAGATAAAGAGTGGGGGAAATTATTGATAGTGTTTTCTGTTAGACGGGTGTTTCTTGTGAAAGTTTGGCGAGGGGGGACCATTTTTAAAATAAGACACTAAAATAAAGCTGTGGTGTTGTTTCTTTAAAGCAGCACTTTTATCTTCCACCCTGTATTCTTTAGTACATACGTAAGCAATGTTTCTGACAAAGGGCAAGACTTGCTGTTTACTGTGTTGAAATGTATCTATCTAACACTTATCCTGCTATATTATGGCTTACCAAAAATGGGTATGTTGTATAATGGTGATGATATCACCATACAGCAGATATGTGTGTTTACTGGTGTACCAGCATGATACCGTGATATCTACTTATATGTATACGTGTCACTAAATGTCTACGGTTTATTCTTGACTATTTGAACGCTTAGTTGTGTTGTTCCGGTCTATTTATGTTCTAATGCTATGATCGTCTAAATGTTCACGTATGCGTGTGTATGCGTGTCTGTGTGTGTGTATATGTGTGATACATGTATTTAGCACATACATTATTCTCATGCGTCGTTGATCTTGTCAACTGGAATCTATCTTGTTCTTGGAGGGGAGGTTGGAACCTGTTTTAAGTAATATTCATTCACTTTCAAGAACGCTGGCTCGTTTTATATAGTTTTATTTCTGTCCAGGTGTCGATCGCAGAAGAATGGAAAGTGAATACATTTGCTTGAGTAGTTAATTCTTAGTCTCCATTCTAAGACATGTCAACTTCCTCCCCGATAAAGGAGGGACGACCTGTTAAACGTCCCGCCCTTCTCAACGTCCAAATTCCAACTCCAATCCCCAGCTAACCTGATCCACGTAACTCACACGTAGATCCTGTCAGCTGATCAGATGCCTCCGGTAAATTTGTCTATGATCTAGCTATGTCATATTTTGACAGGTTTTTCTCAACATTCTTCATATTCATCTCTTGTTTATCTCTCCAGTAAGATAGATAGATAGATAGATGGATTGATCGAGATGGATACATAACGAAATAGATAGATAACTAGATCGAGAGATATATCGATAATACACATAGATAAACAGGCAGATCGATAACAGATAAATAACTTAGAAATACTTTCTATGTTCGATCTACGACATAGCAATACATTTCTCTTTAAAATAATGTTTTAGTTTCTTGGATGGATTAACTTTATGTCTTGTGATTTGGGTGATTTTCATAAAACAACAAAGTATAATAGTATTTAATCCTATCTAATCTACACTCTCTTAAGATATTAAGCCATTTAAGTTGCACTATTGAGAGAATATCTAACTCCACATTGAGAACAGCATTCAATATTTAAGCATTTTACTGGGCGTATTTTTTTTACATTTTTTTGCTTCATAGCTTTTAAACTTAAAATGATAATAATAATATTCAAAATCGACTTTATTTTCATATAAAAAATTAGCCAACCCGAAAACATATAAACCAATTTCAAAATAAATTAATCAACTTCAATATGGATTAACCAACTTTAAAATGAGAATGGATCACCTTCAAAATTATAATTAATGAATACAAATAAATTAAATATATTTCCTCTTTTATTTTGCTTTAAAAGATATAGAATAATATAAACATTCGTAATAAATTAATTAAGCGCAATGTGAAATAGTTTTTCTCCTTGGGCAATGAGGTATAGGGTTGGTGTCGTTATCAGATTAATTGGCGAGAGCATCTGAATCAACTAAATACTGAAATGCATAGGTAGAATGCATGACATTCGTTAATAAATTCATTTGGGAAAACAGTCGAAATCAAAAAGTTTGTAACTTTCACCCATTTTAGTTATTTAGGGTGAAGAACCTACATTTTCGCTAGTTGTGAAAGATTGTCAGTTTGAATCATCTACCAGAACTAGTAAACTAACTCACTTAATATCTTTTTTTTAACATGGGGGTCACCACTTATCAAGGCCCGAAGGCCACTCAGGGGTAAGAGTTATTGCGCTTACAGTAATCAATGAGACAGTATTGTAGTAATCATTAGTATTGGGGGTTTTGATAGACTGTCTTACTAAACGGGGCGGTTTGTCAGGAGTTTGTTTATGTTGGACTTGAAGACGTCCAAGTTGTAGTCAGGTGGGAAACAGGCAAGCGGCAGAGAGTTCCACTGGCGTGCAGTTCTAAGAAAGAAGCTTTGTTCATGGAATCTGCGTTTGGATTTACGCACAGATAAAGAGTGGGGAAAATTATTGATAGTAGTTTCAGCCAGACGGGTGTTTCTCGTGAAAGATTGGCGAGGGAGGACGAGGGATTGGAGGTCAAACGTGCACCTGTCATGGAAATAACGATAAAACAAAGACAGGCTTGCAACATCTCTTCTGTGGGAGAGAGGTTGCAGGGAAGAAAAGGGCATCCCCCACTAAGCCACGAAGTCTATTTTGTACTCTGTCAAGGCAGGATAGGCTGTTTTTAGCAGCTCCTGCCCAGATGTGGCAACAGTACTCCATCCTTGGACGTACTTGGCTTTTATACAGATAGCGAATTGCATTAGTAGTGAGATATCTTCTGGAGCGGTAGAAGGATCCCACCATTTTCCCAGCGTCCCTGGCAACAGATTTGATGTACGTGTTCCATTTCAGATTAGAAGTAAAGTGAAACCCATAAGCTTGTCAAAACCTGGAGCCTCCCCAAGACGAGAGCCATCCATTTCAACTGATGCCAGATGGGGATCAGAGCGTTGATGATGTAAATATCTACTTTTACTAAATTTAGACGACTTAAACGTTCATCTTTTGAAATAGAATCGTTTTTCATCATTGATCAGAAGAGGTTTTGAAGCCAATAACTAATTTATGTGAGACATATGTTTCTTCAGAACTAAGTCGGGGAGCGTCTAGTCTTAACACAAAGTTGCAGCAACCCACATATTTGTTTTTTATTTAGTAGCGTGACTTTTGAGGTTAAACATGCAATTCCTTCTCAACCACTAATGCCATGATGGCTAAAGATACATCACCTGAAAGTACTTTGTTCAAGCTCCTCAGCTTAACATCCACTAGGAAGATAAGTTGGAACAGATACGTCGAGGTCATTGAAAAGGTTACTTCAAAGAATGTGGGCTCTTTCTACCGTGCTAGAAATTTATTTACGCCTGAGTGTATCCTGTACCTGTACAAGGCAACCATTCGCCCATATATGGAGTATTGTTGTCACATTTGCGCTGGTGCATCTGCTCCTAGTCTCTGAATCTTAGACAGTGTTCAAAAGAGAGTCGACAACCTAATAAGTCCAGCATTGTCAGCTGGGCGACGAAATTTTTCATCCCTCTACCTGTTTTGCAAGTATCTTAATGGTAGGTGCTCCGACGAACTACAAGCCTTTAAATACCCTCTCAAACAAAATACCCCCGACAAACCCAACAAGTAGCAAAATCCCACGCCTACACAGTAGAAATCCTCAGAAGCCAGCAAGCCATTTATACTAACACTTTTATTTCCCTAAGACTGCAAGACTTTGGAATTTCCTTCCGAGTTCCTGCTTCGCTGACTATACTGACATGCAGACGTCCAAGTGTAATATAAATAGACATCTTGCTCCTTGACTTTCTTTCGTAGTATCCCTTGAAATTATGTTCCAGATATTAGTCTCCTACATAAAAGCGACACTGTGCTTTGCTTGGGGTGAAAACGCAATAAAAATAAGCTAATGTTGCAGATTAAAACGAAATTAGTGCATGTTAAAAAATTATCTAGATTTAGTCTTTTCAATGATTCTTCCGCGTATGCGAAAATTTGGTAAAATACAAAGAATAACAGTATCACTAGATATTATAAATTTCATCTGAATTAATACAAAATTTTAAACATCGACCATAGTTCTATTAGGATAACTTAGAGTATTCGATTAGAGTTCTTGTCTTGATTGCTATATGGAAACATCAGTGTCGTAACAGATAAATTACTATGTACATTCAGTTGTAATTGATAAAGTTTTAGTGCGAAGTTATCAATACCTCTGACACGCTTCTCTCGTAACAATTTTTTTTACATGGTAATCACCACTTATGAAGGCCCGGAAGCCACTCGGGGATAAGGGTTATTGCGTGTACAGTAATCAATGGAATGTTATCGTAGTAATCGTTAGTATTGGAGATTTGATAAAGTGTCTTACTTAAGGATGCCGTTAATTCTGAATTTGTTTATGTTGGACTTGAAGACATCCAATCGTAGTCAGGTTGGAAACAGGCAAACGGCAGAAAGTTCCACAGGCGTGCACTTCTAAGGAAGAAGCTTTGTTCATGGAGTCTACGTTTAGATTTTGGTACTGATAAAGAGTGGGGAAAATTATTGACGGGTGTTTATCGTGAAAGATTGGCGACGGGGGGACCAAAGATTGGAGCTCAGACGAGCACCTGCCATGGAAGTAACGATAAAACAAAGACAGGCTCGCAACATCTCTTCTGTGGGCGAGAGGTTGCAGGGAAGAGAAAAGGCATCCCTCACTAAGCCACGAAGTCTATTTTATACTCTGTCAAGGCAGGACATATCTCTAATAACTATTATCTTTAGGATACCTTTATAGATAAACACATCGAGGCTGTTATGATCCAGCGATCGTCATGCCCATTTGGAATGACGCATTTCACAGATCTGAAATAGAACACGTACATCAAATCCGTTGCCAATGTCGCTGGAAAACGGTAGGATCATTATACTATGCAGTTTCTTACTTGTATAGGAGCCAGGACTGCTAGACTTTTGAATTCCTTCTGAGGTTTTAGACTTTGAAATTCCCTTCCGAGTTGCCTTAGAAGTATTGTTGCCACATCTGGGCAGAAGCTGCGACTCACCTTATCCTGCATTTATAGAATGAAAAATAAACTTCGTAGCACTTTTCTTTTCCCTGCAACCTCTCTCCCACAGAAGTGACATTGTGAACCTGTCTTTGCTCTATCGTTATTTTCATATCATATGCTCGTCTGAGCTCTAATCTATTATCCTGCTCTTGCCAAATTTTCACGAAAATAAAAAAACACGTCTACCTGAAACCGCCATCAATAATTTATCTTACTCTTTATTTGTGCATAAACCTAAACTTAGATTCCATGAATAAAGTTTCTTTCTACGAACAACACGTATGTAGAAACTCTCTTCCATTTGCCTAATTTCAAGCTGACTACAATCCGGCTGGCGTCAAGTTCAACGTAAAAAAGTTCTTATAAGCCGCCCGATTAAGTAATATAATTTATCAAATTTCCACTACATACGGTTACTACGATATTGTCGCATTGGTTACGGTACACTCATTAACCGTTTTCTTAGAGTAACCTCTGCGTCTTGATAAACGGTATCTCCTTTGTAAGACAACATTTAAAAATGCGCGTTCGTGTCACTGAACTGTAATAGAGACGATTGCTATACATTCCCTGTTGAGAATCTGTTAACATGTTTTACCTAGAGTTGCTTTACTTGTAGTAAATACGGTAATTTTTAGAAAAGAATGTGAATTTCATTAACGGTTCTATGGATGAAATTTGTCTTGGTAACCTTGTAGGTAAAAGAAACCTTTTGGGGAGCGAAAGAAAGAAAGAGAGAGAGAGAGACAAAGAAAGAGAAAGAAAGAAAAAGAAGGTCCAGGAGGAGATAACTGTGGATGGTTCATCAATATAAGCCTGTCAGCCAGCCTTCAGCTCGATCAGTCCACGGTGATAATTTATCCAGGTTTTCTACAAACAACAACTGTCGTTCCCTAAAATCTATCATCAATATCGACCATCTCCATTCAGTCTCGAAACATAAAGGATACGCCATATAAGGGCAGCTGCACGTGTAATTATGACGCAAGGGTTGCGTAATCTTCAACCACACCTTTGCTGAATCAGCACTGCTTGAGTCCAGTGGCAAGGAAAAGTCCAGCACGACTGAAAACAATGCCGAAATAAGGGGAGACAACATACAACACATGCTAATCTCAAATGGTCACCCATCTGGTGCTGGCCAGGCTCATCGTTGCTTGACTTCTGTGATATGACGGGAATTAGGTTGTCAAACGTGATCATGCCGTACAGTCGCTAATGTGATATACATTAGCATGCTTTCAATATTATATACATATTACTTACTTTTCTGTGTTGGTAATCCTAGAAAGAGGGAAACACCAATTTGATATTTGATCGAAGATGTCCATGATGGAGGGGGTTTAAGTAATTACAAAGAACTAATACTGTAATATAACACCCATTGTGTGACAGCGTTTGACTGTGTTGCCATGGTAACATCGAGCGCTTTTAATTAGCAGATATTAAATTGAAAGATGGAAACGTTGCAACCAATATTTCAGCTGCAAATTAAAATAACAATTCATTATTACGTGTAAAATAGAAAAGGAAATCTTCGTGATTTCCGATTTTATTTTTCAATAAACATCTCATTTTTACGTTCACGGATATAACATTGAATATTAATATGTTTGAAAATTAATCACTATGATCAGCATATCTTATGAAGCTGAAGATTCTATTGTTGCTATTGGTTGCTCCAATATTTTCCACCTAAAAAGACATTGGGGATCACGGGAGGCACCGCGGGAAGGCTGCCAACGTATTAAGTGAAGTAATTTTTTTGTAAAACGAACTGTTTCGAACTTAGAACATCCATGACGTCAATCTTTTTTTTTACATAGAAAGTAGACCCCTGATGTTGGAGAAGGATACATGGTAGTAGGAATCTACGTTGGAAGTTGGAGATCTGAGTTTAATCGTGTATTTTTTCCGGAAACATTTCATGGTGGAGTTTTAAGATTTGTGGAATATGTCGACAGACTTGCTTAGGGCAAGGCAGAGAGGGACAGTAAGAGGGGGAAAAACGAAGAGATAATATGGCATCGAAGAGCCCCACCAGAATCTAATGCATGTTTCAGAATCCATTCACCAAATGGCAATACAGAAGCCCCAGTACTTTGCACCTGCTGATAGAACAGCTTTCTTAGTGGTTAATTCAATGTTCGGGTCCTTGACTATCAGGCGGATAATGTCAGCCCAGATAAAACGTTTACTTCCAGCACGCTTACTAGTGACATGGCCACAAGAATAGACATAGAAACAGAAAATTTCCGACATCTCTGGCGACCGTTCACGCAAAATACTCCCAACCTAGAATACAGCTTTTTCTTCTCCCTTTGTAAGAAACATCACTCGTTAAAAAATGACGACTGAGGAACAAACAAATAGAAGCGAGTGTAACGGAAGTTGCCGAAAACGCATCCACAATAAGTTGTCTACTCTCTATTAAAAAAAACAACATTATGATTTTATTAAGTATTGTACTTAATAAAAGTCCGATGTGTCAATGTGATCATGCCGGGAATATCTATATTCCTATAATATTTTTTTTGTGTGTGTGTGTGTGTATGAAAAACTTCCTTTTCTATTTATTTAAAAAAAAATGTGTCATATAATCTGCATATTCTTTTAAATATTTATTTTAATTATTTCCTCTTTTTACCGATTTTCTTATGGAATGATAATCTGTAAAACTTGCAGTCTAATGTATACTCTGTCTTGTGACAGTTATCTGCAGCGAAGAAGATTAGCAGTAATGCCAAAAAGTGCAACTGGATCTTCACAAAGCCTTCACCACTATAAAAATAATCATTTGTGTAGATTTCTGAGCAACTTAGTTGTTGTGGCGGAACCTCATACGTCGAAATCGACAGATGAGTCGATTATATATATATATATATATATATATATATATATATATACTAGCAATAGTACTCGTCGTTGACTGGGTTCAAAAACAGCCTACAGAAAATGGACTGATTTATTAAAGTATGATAGGTTATGAAAAGGAAGGGTTGTAAAGAAGTAGCTTCGAATTCGGGAGTATCAAAACCAAAGCAAAATATGATGAAAGTAAAAATAAAATAGATAAACCCCATAATTTAGTATACCATACCTGTTAACACTGAAACACTTATCAAAATATTCTGTGGATCTATATTAAAAAACCTTGTTCAACTTTGTGACATATTTGCATTCTATGGAGGTCAGGCGCGGACGAACACCCTATAATTTTATTATATCATATTTCTTCCAACTGAAACATAATTATCAAAGTATATCTACGCAGATAGATATGAACAGTCTTTATTCAAGGCTGTGCCTATTTCCAGTCTATGGAGGCCAGACGCGAATGAAGACAACATACTTTTATTATACCATCCCTATTTAAGTTAAAACATAGTTGTCAAAGTATTATTATGTACATCTATATCAAAAACACGTATAAACGTTTTTTTTTTAATTTTTAAATTTTTTATTTCCATACTTTGTGGACCAGGCGCGAACGAAGACCCCACAATTTTAATGAACCACCGTTCTGCAGGATCAAACATACCCATTTCTGTGTCTCGACACATCTTCTATCATTATATGTAATCAGTTTTTTTTTTAATAGTCAACCATATAGGAGCCTATTCGTGACCAGACACACACACACATTCAGTTTTATATATATATATATATATATATATATATATATATATATATATATATATATATATATATACTAGATTTTACTTGTACAGATGGAAATTCTTTTAACTTTAAGTTTTACATTTGGATTTTACCGTCACTGGATTTTTTATCTTCCACCAGACTATCCATTCATGTGTAATCACCTTTTTCTTCACCATATTCCCTCTGCTTCACTTTTTTGTTTTCAAGTAAGATCTTTGACTTACTTGTTGTTTCATCAAATACTTCTGCATGCAAAATCCGATCCCGCATTTTGCTAATTTCTACCCTCTGATGAGAAGGAAAGTATTTCTTCGAAACTCGGCGGATTAAGGACTATCCATTTATCTAGTGTTTCCTTTTCAGATTAAATATGTTTTTAACTCATTTCAAAGTGTTTTTTAACATATTTTATTAACTGTTTGCTCATATATATATATATATATATATATATATATATATATATATATATATATATATATATATATATATATATATATGCGCGCGCGTGTGTGTGTGTGTTTTGTTATTCGCTAAAAACATGTCTTAATTTTTTTTGTGTGAAAATGTTGTGTTGATAATTGACAACAATGGTATTCTCAAAAAGAATAAAAATCAGTAACATCTATTTCATTTTATTACCATTTAGTTGCTTATATTTACTTATTGAAATCAAGAACAATGTATTCTTTAATGACGGCGCTTTTTTTTTCAATATTTTTTTTTACATTTTTTACACATAAATGGGAAATGGTTTTAGAATCTACACAAAAACAGAATAGGGTTTCATCAAATACGAATTAGTATAATTACAAGTAGGGCTAGGACAACGGCATATTCTTTTCATTTTTTTTTACACTAAAGTGTTTATACGTTAATATCTTATATGCTTTTATATAGAGTGATGTGGTTCTCGGTTGATTAACTGTCTAACCGTGTCGGATATATACCAGAGAGTCAAAACAATAAAAAGAATATGCTGTTGTTATAGCCCTATACATAACTAAACAGACGAACGGTAGACACACAGGCCAGGATCAGAATGTAGTAGTTAATTAATTTGTCCTTAGTTAATGGAGGTGGGGGGGGGCTTTTTATACGAAAGTAATTTTATTATTTGCCTATTTGCAGAGTGACCCTTTTTGTCGGGAGATGGTTTTCCTCCCATTCAAAACGACCTTGTGCTACATTTTTTTTTTCGTGGGGAAGCAAATAAATACTTACACATATAAAATGTTGCAATCTGAGTTTATACCTTATGCATTTATCTGAATCTGCAACCTCTCTCCCACAGAAGAGACGTTGCGAGCCTATCCTTGTTTTATCGTTATTTCCATGGCAGGTGCTCGTCTGAACTCCAATCTCTTCCCCCCCTCGCCAATCTTTCACGAAAAACACCCGTCTAGCCGAATTCACTGTGAAAAACTTCCCCCACTCTTTATCTGTGCCTAAATCAAAACGCAGATTCCATGCACAAAGCTTCTTTCTTAGAACTGCACGCCTGTGAACTCTGTTCCGTCTGCCTGCTTCCCACCTGACTACAACTTGGATGTGTGCAAGTCCAACGTTAACAAATTCCTAATGAACCGCCCCCTTAAGTAAACACTTCATCAAATCTCCACACTAACGTAATGTACTTGCAATAACCCTTATCCCTGAGTGGCTTCCGGGCCTTGATAAGTGGGGACCACTGTGTAAAAAAAAAAAAAAAAGAATCATTAGAATGACGTTTTTGAGGTTACTTTGCACAGTCAATTGACAGGGTTTTTAAAAAAATGCAGTCAATAACAAATTCATGTATTAATATATCTATGCTGTCATCGTCTTCTGCCTCTCTATAACTGAACTATGACTACTTATATAACAAAGATTATTGCTATGGCGACGGTCTTATTTTCTTTTTCATTTCGTTCGCATCTGCTGATACTTGGGAATGGCACGGTTATGCGAAGAAAGAAATACAAAGTGCAAAAGGAGTAGATAGTAGATGCGTCCACATATCAGAAGATCTTTAATCGACGACTGTGTTGATAAAGAAAGGCTTCGACGGTTGACGCGCGGGAATAGCTTTAAGGCTTTTTCGTGCCAGCGCAGAAAGATTCGACGTAAGAAATACGGGGAATGTGGCGTTCCCGAACAACTGGGTTCAGAGATTAATGCAGAATCCGCAAATGATATGAAAACGTATAATTAAATGTCGCTTCTACACTATTGGGACGCAATTTCGGAAAACGTAATACTGAATTTCACATGAAAACAATGGTATCTACGTGTTCCTCCTACCACCTCTTTCTCACAGAAGAGATGTTATGAGCCTGTTTCTATTTTATCGTTATTTCAATAGCAACTGCTCATCTGAGCTTCAATCTATACCCCCTCGCCAAACATTCACGAGGAACACTCGTTTAGCTGTAAACATTATCAATAATTTCCCTCACTCTAAATCTACGCCTAAACTTAAACGTAAATGCAATGAACAAAACTTCTTTCTTGTTGGACTCACTTCCGTTTACCTGCTTTCAAGCTGACTACAATATGGCCGATTTCAAGTCCAATGTAAACAGGTTCTTGATAAGTAATTGTTGTGGGGGATAAATAACCCGTATTTGAGAACAAAGTGGAACAACCAGTCCTATAAATACTACTGGTTTCAGAGACAAGATGGAGACATTCGTACCATGTTTAACCGCATGCTACGAACACGTTCCTCTCATACAACTCTAGTAGCTCCTGTATTCTTTATGATAAATTCATATTATATTCATACACTTTACACTACTTGTGGTTTCTTTCATTTGTGACCCCTAGCACGGGGCAGCAACAGTAATCCAATTTGCCAAATGTACACTTCTAACGAATAATATGATATTGTCCTTTTGACCATTGTACACTCTTTAACCATAATCCTCGAGTGGTCTTTGTGCCTTGATAAGTGGTGACTCCGTTGGAAAAAAATTACGAAAGTCGATAAAGTAGAAAATTATTTATTAAAGAAAATTAAAAATAGAATTTGATGAAATCGATTGTAGGACACAGGAGAGTTCAAAAGGGGGATACTTTTCCGTTTCGATTTAAACAAGATGGTAGCAATTTTTCACCTGCGAACACGATTAAAGTTGTTTATTTATAATAATTAAATAATATTACGAGAATTTCGACTGCATAATTCGGAAACTACCATTGTAACTTTTTCAGAATTGAGAAAAAATCAGTTGAAACCCCATTTATCGACTACAAAATCTCGTCCCAATAGTGTAGTAGCGCCAATTAAATTAATGAGGTAAAATGCAAAACAATTCTTTGTCCCGAAATTTTATAAATAAATAGAAAGATGTATTTGAATGTCTTATAAGTTTACTAAACGTACTCATGACTCGTTGAGTCACAAAAACTACAATAATCGTTCAGAAACTATAGCCTATCTGTTTAGTCATTATTATTCTTTAACTGAAAATAATAGGACGTTTTACTTAATAAGAAATTACACATGTCATAATAATTATTTGATAACTGTTGTGGAGACGCCCACTAATTAGCATAGGTGGGTGAACAAAATATAGATAAAGGTATCAAGTCAGCAAGACCGTTGAACTGTGCTCGAACGCCGGATAGGCAAGACGCATGTGCCAGTTGCTCCATGAAAGACTTTAACAGGCCCTCTGCCGGACAATCTTCCAACTGCAGTACAACTGCACCTTTGCAAATATGTATTATCTTTTCGTCTTAATATATTTGTTTTTCCTTTACTTTCTGCGTTCGTGTTGTTATTGATACGGACACAACAATAACAATAACAAATATTTTTTTCTGTGAGTCTGTGTGACAAAAAGCCTTCCAAGAGTTACAAAATTTCTTTTCCTCTTTCGATAACCTTGCAAATCATTTTATCTATCACAACAATCATACTCCTTTATATTTATTATTATTATTATTATTATGATTATTATTATGATTATGATGATGATTATTATTATAACAACAACAACAACAATAATAATAATAATAATAATAATGATAATAATAGTTGTAGGATTATTTCTCTTTTAATCTAGCACTAGCAAGGCCTGTAAAATTTCCATGGAATAAGGATTATGTTTAATCAGTAAATGTGTTCTAATAAACCTAATTTTTTCATGGATAGCTCCGAAAATATTATTGTCGAACAGAAGAAAAATAATACCACGAAAGAAATCTGCATTTACTAACAATTCTAAAAATTATGTCCGTCGCATTTCGGATGTATTATTAACCTAATTGAAATATATTAGCAGATGAAGGGGTACCTGGCTTTGCCCGGTCGTAAAATACGCTTAATATGATATTTTAATTTTTCCAGATTTGGTATATATTATTTTAGAGTCGTGATTTCAAAAATATAACTAAACAGAGTTTAGGTGCCATCAGCTAGAATCGAAAGCGAAAGAGTATCATTAGCATTCAAAGCTGATAAAGTTACCACTGTAATAACGTGACACGATTATAACCCGATTAAAAATGAAAAAAATAAACTAAGATGAATGTACAAAAAGTTTATGGATTTCTTCATTTTTAACCCATTTTCAACTCTTTTATCTGACAAAAGACCCATAAAAGAACGGCCCGTAAAAAATCCAATCATTTGAAGCCCCAAGGTAAATGTTTCTCGCATGTTTTTCCCCATTAGGGATCCCCCTTTTTTGTACTTTTTATTCAAAAATGCTACAGTGTGTTTATTCATAAAGTCTAAAGAAATGCTATTTTTTGAAAATTTTCAAACGATATAATGCTTGAAATTGTCGAACTGGACATTGAAACAATTGTAACGTAAAATGAAATACATTTTTTGTTGCCATCAACAACTTGTCTTGAAATCTTGATTTTGCATACACAGTATATATTAATGCTCAATTATGAAATGTGATAATTTTGTAGATTAATCCTTAAGTCAACTTTTTTTGGCTTAAAACCTATTGGTATATGAAAATTTACTGAATTACACGAACTCAGTATATTACATATAAGTCTATATATATATAAATATATATATGTGTGTGGGTGGGTTGGTGTGTGTTTGTGTATGTGTGTGTATAAGGTAGCCCACTTTAATATTATATATATAATGTGGCCCATTTAAAAGTAACCCAGAAAATGAAGTAGAGGATAGGAAAATTATTTTATTGTTTAAATTACATGTTGTGTTTTACAATATGCTAGAAATGCTCCCCGTTGACATTTATGCATTCATGGGCACATTTAACAATGATTCTCTTGATAACGTTGGTAATGTTATCCTTTAATTAGTCTAGATTGTGAGAATGATTTGCATATACTTTTTGTTTTAAAGTCCCCCAAAGATAAAAAAAAAATCATATGATGTCAAATCCGGGAAATGTGGTGGACATTACCTTTTACTTATTGTTTCCTCTTCCCTGTCAGTGATCTGTGAAACGTGCAGCATATAGCGCCATCTTTTTTTTTTTTAAAGAATTGCATTTTATCTTGTGGTGTTGGTTGGTCGTTATGAGAAAGATTAGAGAAATCGGGATACTTTTAAGTGGCTTTACCTATATATATCTATACTTGTGAGACATCAGCTTGGTGTTATTAGCTGGTTGGATGACCGCGTCCCTTGTTGAGACGAAGTAGGTTCATTTCACAGTGGATTTCGGCGCGGTTTGCTTGATCTGTGTTAGTTAATAGAAATTCTTGTGTACAGGGCGCCTGCTCAGTTGGTAGAGTGTTTGCCTTGCATGCAAGAGGCTCGGGTTTCGAATCCTGAGTTCGGATGTGTCTAACTGATGAGCCCAAATGAAGGCGAAACTCCAGTCTTGGACTTCCGGTTCCGTCATGGCTCTGGTGGACTGCGGCGTTGTTTGGCTGTGGAATTTAATATATATATATATATATATATATATATATATATATATATATATATATATATATATATATATATATATATGAACAAGTATCCATGAATTTATGCACGTAAAAATATTCTACAATATTAAAAAATATTGATGTCAGTTTTTATCTAATCTACATCATATTAAAATTTAGACAAGATTTGAGTATGGGAAAGTTTCAAATTTTGAAGGTGAACATTTTCGACTTATAAGTAATTTCCTCTTACGTTTGAAAACACATAACAAACTAATAAATCTTGGAGTTAGTGTTCTTGTTTCAGAGGTTTCTCGTAGTCCATCAGATGGGAAATCTTAAGCTAGATGATGTCAATACCGATGTCTTTGTTTGAGAGGAAAGGTCTTTAACATCAAGCGGACAAACCGCAACTCGTTGAAGCAATCAGAAAGCTTGTTCAAATAATGCAAAGGCAGCCATCAGTATATCTGCTTTCAGATCTTGCTGTGTCCTTGCTCATACTCTTTGCTGTTTTATGTACATGTTTATTTATGTTCTGGCAATGTGAAATCTTACGTGCATAATATCAAGGTTTTCAAAAAGGTACTCAAAGCTGTTTGCAATGATATATAGTTTGTGCATGTATTTGGATAATGCGATTCGGTGTGTAGGGTGTTTGTGGATTAGAAACAAAATCGAGGTTTGGGTCGAATCATCAAAGGAGAAAAGACAATGAAAGAGTGTTCAAAGTATTGTCTTGATCAAATCAAACGCAAGTTATTGTGGAAACCAATGATTCTAAGAAAATAACAGAACTGTTAAATGGAGATCAGAAAGACACAAAGGCGTCGATTAGATACAATATGAACTGCAAGACAGTTACAAAGGTAATCATGTTCGTCACGTCAGAGTGACACCTTCCAATCGCTGCTGCCTGTAGAGTTGTGTTCTCTGCAGACTCGCTACCAGGTTATGAAATGGGTGGAATATAGTGAGAAATTGGCATCATTTGAGTGGGGATGGAAGGTAGAGGAGAACAACTTTGTTTTAGCGATGACAGACAAATTAACTGAGTTAGATGATTCCTTATAAATGTTTGAAAGGATGCAGCGCACTCAATATATTCCCTTTCTTTTAAACTCTGAACTTTTCATTCATCTCGTTGATTTTTCTCTTCTTTGCATGCATTTTTTCTTTTTTCTTTCCATTTCTACAAGTATATTCCTACATTTATTCAATATATTTGCTTATTGCAAAGCTGCAATGACGGTCTTAGACTTTTACTATCGACATTTTTTTCCTAGTCAGAGCCATTGCCTTTTTTCTCTCTCTCTAACTCCGACCGAGTCCGTGAACTCTGACTCCCAACTCTTGACGAACTGCTTCGTCTATTTTCAAGCTTTCTTGTTACGTCATTACGTCCAGGTGAGCAAAAACATAACTTGAATGATCTTCTATTTTTTTTTACATAGGCATCACCACATTATCAAGGCCAATAGGCCACTCGAGAAAAAGAGTTAAAGAGTGGACAATATAGTAATCGTTAGTAATGGAAATTCGGTAAATTTGTTAACAAATGGAACGACTCACCAAGAACCTGTTTACGTTAGATTTGAAGACAACCATATTGTAGTCAGCTGAAAAGTAGGAAAACGAAAGACAATTCCACATGCGTGCAGTTCTAAGAAAGAAGCTTTGTTCATGGAATCTACGTTTAGGTTTAGGCAAATATAAAGAGTGGGGGAAATTATTGGTAGTGCTTTCAGCTAGACAGGTGTTTCTTGTGAAAGTTTGACGATGGGGACCAAAGATTGAAGCTCATTAAAAGTAACCAGCCACTCCTTTTCCCATTGTACCACGTGCTTCAGATCGGAGAAGAGAGAATCGGAAAGAACTTAGTCGTTTACTGTCTTAGAGGTGCTACCATAAATGGTAGTGTCACCAGCATAAATGTCTACGAATGATGTAAGGATGTGATTTAGAAGATCATTAATGTGGGTTAGGAAAAGATTTGGCCCCAGGATGGACCCCTGAGAGTCTCCAGCATAAATACTGTGAGTTTCTGATTTTTGAGCATCAACTACTACTCTTATGAACCTATCAGAAAGAACTTATTTAATAATTGAGAAGACATTTCCAGCTATAGCATAGCTGGAGATCTTGTGAAGTAAACCTTTATGCCATACCCTATCAAAGGCCTTTGATATGTCAAGAGCAATTGCCCTAGAAAGGTTTCCTCGGTCGAGGGATTCGCTAATCCTATGAGATATAACTGTAAGCATATATTCTGTAGATCTAGCAGAACGGAACCCATATTGTGTGTCACTAAGAAGGTTATTTTTTATGAGATTGTTGATTACTTCTCTATTTAACACAGATTCCAGCAATTTACTCATGACGCACAGGAGACTTATTGGCCTGTACTGAGAGGGAGATGAGTGATCACCTGAATTCTTAAATACAGGGCATACTGATGAGATTTTCAAGGGTGATGGGAAGCAATTCTCCTTAAGACAACGTTTAAACAGCTTTGTATGTATGGCCGCAAGTTCTGGTTGAATTTTTTGAATACTATAATTGGAATAGCGTCAGGACGTGTTGCTTTACTGGAATTAAGGTTTTTGATTAGCTTGGCAACATCACGTACAGATATATGTATATCACACAGCGTGTTTTCTGATACAGGAGGAAATATTGGGGGTTGGCGGCCTTGGTCGCAAAGGGTAGAATTAGTTGCAAAGTTCTTGGCAAAGAGTTTGGCTTTTCTGATGCTGACGAGATTACCTCAGGTTCATTGATGATAGTTGCGATAGAGCACACGCTTCTGTTCAGGATTCTGTTTGCTATTTGCCAAAACTGGTGGGAACCAAGCCACTGCTCAGCTACGTTGGACTTGACCGAATGAGCATACAACTCTCTTACATTCTTTATTACTTTTTACAGTGGTTGCTGGCAGTCCTGAAAGTGGCTTTAGATTTCATACATCTATTACGTTGGAAGCAGTGGAAAAAGTGATTTCTGTGCGCAATAGCAGCAGCACATTCTGGAGAGAACCGTGGCTAACTGTTAGGTTTTTGCTGGAACATTTTCGAGGATATGAATCCGTCTATACCTACAATTAACCATTTCGTCAGGTCTGATACTATAGAGGACACATCATTTTTAAACATGGAACGTAGAGGTAGATCCGATAAAAATGTACGGAAGCTATCCCAGTCAGCCTTAGTGTATGGATATAATGTACGATGGAGAGGTACGTATGGGGACTCATTACATTTCGTTTTTATCTTAATTGATACAACAGAGTGGTCGGAAGATCCAAGAGGAGACAGAACGGAAACTGAACATAGTTCAGGGCAAGTTGTGAGAAAAAGGTCTAGTAGACTCGCTTACTGATCGTCATTGTTGGGCACACGGGTGTGTTCGTGAAGAATCTGAGTGAGGTCATAAGCAATGGAGAAATCATGATAGAACCTCTCCTCGTCATCGGTCTTGTTTGAATGGGTCAACCATTCCACATTGTGAACATTGAAGTCTCCACATACTTGAATGTTAGCTGAAGGATAAGCAGATAGGACTTGGTCAATTTTCTCATATATGCTTTTAAAGATAGTAACTCCGCTGTTGTGGGGGTGATAGAGAGTAAATATTAATGCAGTAGTGTGAGCTAGTGCTACTCGGAAGCACATATAGGGTAAGTTAGGATCTTCTCTGGAGATGTCCCTACCACATGGAAAGCCATCTTTAATATAGGCACATATTCCATGCCCATAGCGATCTTGGGGGTCATATTTAGAGGTTAAGTTAGAGTGTCTTTTAATCACGAACTCATCTAGGGAAATAGTATGTCCAATGCCAGTTTCGCTTAAAATAAAAGGTCTGGTTTAGTCTCCTGTAATTGGGTTTCAACCTCTGGAAGTTTAGAACGTATACCCCTGATGTTGGAGAAGAAAGCATGGTAGTGGGGGTCTACGTTAGAATTTGAAGATCCGGCTTTAATAGTGTATTTTTTCTTGAAACCTGTCATGATGGAACTTTGGAATTTGCGGACTAGGTTGTCAGACTTGCTTAGAGCAGGACAGAGGGGGAAAACTAAGAGAGAAAAAGGAACGAAGATTTTTTTGGTAGAACATGATGAGGTAAAGCCGTAACAATTACCTACGAATATGGCATCTACCCGCTTCACGTATTGTTTAATGTTATAATGTTCTTTTTCACTAAGTTCACATTTTAATTCGTACATTTTTTCTGACATTCAAGTTTTACGAATATAATTACGATCATAATAATGATCGGCATCAGTCATGTATTTTTCTATGTTCTAAAATTCTTTTTAACCAAGTTAACATTTTTAGTTTTAGTAGTTATGACAACATTATTTATGACATTCTATTTTTACAAATATAATAACTATAATAATAATGATCCACCTTAGTCAAATTATTTTTCTATGTTCTAAATCTTTTTTCACCAAGTAAACATTTGTGTTTATGCTAGTTATGATAACTAACTTATATTCTGACATTCTATTTTAACAAATATAAAACGATCATAATAATTATCCACCTTAGTCACATTATTTTTCTATGTTCTAAAATTCTTTTCACCAAGTAAACATTTTTATTTTTAGTAGTTATGACAACTAACATTATTTATGACATTCTATTTTTACAAATATAATAACGATCATAATAATAACCCACCTTAGTCACATTATTTTTCTATGTTCTAAAATTCTTTTTTCACCAAGTAAACATTTTTGTTTATGCTAGTTATGACAACTAACTTATATTCTGACATTCTATTTTAACAAATATAAAACGATCATAATAATTATCCACCTTAGTCACATTATTTTTCTATGTTCTAAAATTCTTTTTCACCAAGTAAACATTTTTTGTATATGCTAGTTATGACAACTAACTTATATTCTGACATTCTATTTTTACGAATATAATTACGATCATTAAAATGATTGACGAGTACACTTTTCGCTGTTGCATTCTATTTATTCTTAAAGATCACGGCGACTGATTTAATGTACAATGAGCCCATATTAAAAGAAAACGTTAACAGAGTAGAACCAATTAATAATATATACACAACATAATGCCTATGCTTAAATACGAATCCTACATCCAATCATATATATATGTATATATATATATATATATATATATATATATATATATATATAATTAATTTTTTACTATATTAAATCGGCCCTGTCGGTGGAGCATTAGAATACGCCGACTGCCCCTACCTGCAGAGGGTAAAAGTTCCTCAATTGGGGCTCTGGATATGATCTTAAACTATATCCAGTGGTGAGGTCCCAGCTTGCGGGCTTTGGGGAATGTGGAGCCACCCTTTAATTACCATTGCTCCCAGGTCCACTCTGTCCCCGAGTGGTAGTACCTGTTAGGGTCCCAACTATGGGTTAAATAGAAACTGATTTGAAAACAACAAATATATTCTATTAAAAAAAATTTTTCTTCAAAATCTTTGGATTCGGCATTAAATAACCCGAAAAGGGTTGATATGCCGTAAAACAAAAACAACCAACCAACTATATGAAATAAATGCCGACAGACACTAGTGTTTCATCTTTTCCGTAATCTACAGTGCAGGTTGTCACGATTAACACCAATCGACAGATTCGAATCCGGCAACATGAGCCATCTCTGGCTTGATTAGCAAAGACCGTATCCAATCGGCTACCATTAACCGCGAGAAATAAAGTCGAATTTAAACATTATCTTATATATATATATATATATATATATATATATATATATATATATATATATATATATATATATATATATATAGATAGATAGATAGATAGATTATTCTATCAGAAAACTATCTTTATCTTTATCTATCTACTTTTATATATAAAAAGCACATATTTGATATATGAAAAGCACATACTTGATATATATAAAACATATTTTATATAAAAAGCACATATTTGATATATGAAAAGCACTTTGTCTGCATGTGTATCTATGCGTGTGAGTCTGTTCCTGTTTCGATTCCAAAAGTTTCTGTCATATGCACATTATGTGTCTGGGAGTCTACTTAGATAAGCTTTGTATCGGAATACCTCCGATAAGTATCAAAAATTCTAAGCACCCTAATATCACAAGTGTATTTGAAAATTTTTATCACCGCAAAAACAGGATGGAATACTGTTGCCATATCTGGACAGGAGCTGCTAAAAACAGCCTATCCTGCCTTGACAGAGTACAAAATAGACTTTGTGGCTTAGTGGGGGATGCTCTTTTCTCTACCCTGCAACCTCTCTCCCACAGAAGAGACGTTGCGAGCCTATCCTTATTTTATCGTTATTTCCATGGCAGGTGCTCGTCTGAACTCCAATCTCTGGTCCCCTCTCGCCAATCTTTCACGAAAAACACCCGTCTAGCTGAATCCACTGTGAAAAACTTCCCCCACTCTATATCTGTGCCTAAATCAAAACGCGGATTCCATAAACAAAGCTTCTTTCTTAGAACTGCACGCCTGTGGAACTCTGTGTCGTCTGCCTGCTTCCCACCGGACTACAACTTGGATGTCTTCAAGTCCAACGTTAACAAATTCCTAATGAACCGCCCCCTTAAGTAAACACTTCATCAAATCTCCACACTAACATAATGTACTTGCAATAACCCTTATCCCTGAGTGGCTTCCGGGCCTTGATAAGTGGTGATCACTGTGTAAAAAAGAAAAAGAAAAGCCGTCGTATAAAATTAACAGTAGGTGCTATGACAAAGCAGAAAGACGTTCAAATGTATGCCCTTGTTTAGAGCACAATTGAACCATGCTAATTGACTTTTTTATTTCAATGTTGATTATAGTCATTATATAAAAGTCTATGTAATCACCAGTAGGTTTTCTGTAGTGCAGTGTAGACTACAATGCGCTGTAGACTGTCATTGCGATGGAGGAATATGTAAATTTTCTCCCGTAACACCGCGATGAATCTCTGATTAGAGCAGATAATCAATCGATTTGATTGACAAAGGGCGATTTCACAGATTTCAAGGACACTAAAAGTATTACAAGTGAAGAACAGTCGTTGATCTTCATTCAATCCCGGACAACTCTGTGTCACCCCTACTAGTATAATGTAAAACTAATATATATGCGTATTTATAGGTGTATGCAAATGTATTCAACGCACAGACATATCGGTCTTCATAATATTTCAAATATTTACGCATCTTTCTTCTTTCAGTTTATGCATATTTAATAGCAGATATGTCATCCGAAGTATAATCTTATTTGTGCTAATTTTCGACTCGGTAAATCATATTACCACATTTAGGTGTATAACGGCGAAGGAAGTATACATATCATTAGAACTAAAAACAAATATTTTTGCTTTGAGTCTGATATTCGTTTTAACCTCCATCGTACTTTGGCAGTATCTGTTTTTGCCGCCATTTTTGGTTTCTCGTAGTGATTGGATTGCATTGATACATCAATAGCCAGGAACATTGTAAACTATTTTTAAATAAATTAGAATAACCAATAAGATGTAGCTCTACATAACAGAATCCATAGTTTGTGATACTAAAAAAATGAACCTCTTTAAATGAATGAAAATATAGACGGGGCTTGATGTTTACCAATACCAGGATTTACTTTATGAAATTGTAATAGGAATATAACGGATAATATTTTCTTTAATATATAAAATTGTAAACTTGAATATTTGGGATATTTACTGTATAATTCATGGTGTGTTAGATAGGAAATCAAATCGTCCACTCTCTTAGCACAGAGTATCGTGAACAGATTAAATACCACATTTTTAGAGGGCGTGTTTGACGCATACAATAAGCTTAGAAGAGTTACCTGGACGAGAACAATGGTGGACGTATATGCAGCAGAAATAATACATCTCGCAAGAGTGACTGAATAGATTAACACAGCCTTGAAAAGACCGTTAAATCGGCTGTCGTGAAAGGTTTTCCTGGACGTATCTCTACGGTACAGAAACGACTGACTAGGATTTAAACCATAGAGCTAGAGGTTATTTTGAAGCATTCCAGAGTACTGGCAATACATCACAGTGGACTGGGGGCAGTTGTAGCAGTAAACAATCCCAGCAGAGATGAGCATACGATAAGTAAGCAAAGTCGTACAAATACCGGTAATGTTTCAGATGCCAAGAACTCCAATTGATGAGAAATTGTAGAGAGCAGCAACTAGGCATTATGTGTTTCAGTGTGGCCAGTTGGGCATATTAGCAAGGATTGCGCTTCGCTTCAGGGAAACAAATAAAGGGGTGCTATTCGGCCAGTGGTCACCCCTTTAATACTGGAAAAGCATGTAAGAGTTTGTTGCTACAGATAGTCGTCACTGTTAACGGGAAAGTGCTAGTCTACCGACTGTACCACTGTGATTGTCACGACAAGTTGCGCCGATTCTTGGAATAGGACCATTTATATTAGAGCAGTAGATGGCAGAAAGGTGAAGTATTGCCGATATTTAGGTTAGATGTACGCCGCTGTGATTAAGAGGTACTGTGCTGAATAGGCGTATTACGGAAATCAACAGAATACTGGGCCTAGAAATGATAGACCAACTGGGGAGAATTACAATTGTTAAAAGCCAGGTGAAGTTTGACGATTGGAGTGTACCGAGAATAACAAGTATTGGAACCAGTAGCAATAACATCCAACGAACCAAACCCAGGTAATGCCAGATTGAGGATAACGATTTTTCGAACTTGTTTCGATGGTGTCAACGGACAGTAGAGTGGTGATAGATCACAGAACTATTTTTATTAAAATATTTGGTTAACTTCTACAAAAGCACAATAAAAGGAGAGATAGAGTTTGAGATGGAAATTGAGAGTCGGATCGATGAAGAAATCTTAATACCATAATCAGGAAAGGTTGAAAGAATTCCGCATTTGATTAAACCTACCAAGAAAAAAAGCAATGCCACTGTTGGATTTCAAACACCCGGCTATGCCAGTTAATAATTCGTATTATTTGACCTGTTCTGAATATGATCTCATCTTATTGTTGTTCTTGTAATGTTTCAGCCGAGATACTCTCAAACCTTCATCTTTTCAAACTCAAGAGTCTATAAGGAATTTCAAGCTTAAGCTTTTATTTAATCAATGAGAGTAGATTGTTCTCGTTCCGATGTGCCCCGCCTCTCTCGAGAGATCACGTAAGGACCCCTGATTGTCATCCCTGGAAAAAACTCAGCTCGTGATGTCTAGTTCCCTGAGAAACGGTCATATCAGGTCCTGGCATACTGAAAACGAATAACAAAGCTCACGCAGGCAGGAAAGAAAAGAGACACTTGAAATTCTATACTACTAGAGTAAATTTCACAAAAATTACTGACATTTTACAGATATATACACGTGAAGTTCTTAAGACATTTTTCTTTTCAGACGGCACTCAGGCGGATGGGCAGGGAGCGATATTTTTATCTCGAGATTCTGCGTCAATCTGAAATCTTTCGAGCGACATTGGCCTTATATAGTCAGGGTCAGGTCGGGATGGAAAAATCCCTAAGCCAATCAAATTATGACACGCATTTTGGAATTCCCAATCTGAAATTGCGTGTGTGCAGTTTAGCCAATATTACTAGTCTCGAAATCTGAGACGCAAAATGATATCCTTTCCCATGACCTCAGAGTTCACCGGCTGTCAGTCAGAACATCTGGCTCAGGGCTCCCAAGGCCAGACAATTTCAACGCCATTATTCCCACATTTCATGTCGCCTATTTTTCGAATAACACATATATCTCTGATTTTCAAGCAATAAAGCAAAATAATTCTATTTTGACAATAAAATAAAATATATATCTATATCTTCTACTTTAAGTCTTTGTGATATCCGCCGTTGCCCGGGATCTCCTTCGTGTCCCTGGGAGGTCTGAAACTACCCAATGGGGATAAAAACACGCCCGAAGGTCAATTAGGTCACACCGACAGCCATGACCGGGTAGAAACCTTGAGTAATATTTATTTTATTCTTAGTACCACCTGCAGTTAGAGTTGAACCTATGTCAAGTGACGCAACAAACAAAGGCATTTAATACAACTAGTTGTAAGTGATATGAGGTTTTAATTTGATGGAAATTGAACAAGTATGTGGCTTGTCACAAAAAAGATGGAATTGATGGGTGTGAAGAAGTCATGAGACACTTGAGAAGGACGGAATAAGCAAGTAATATCCTGGATTTAAGTCGGCCTACCTTCAAATTCATGTGGACGCAAAACTATGGTGCTATCAACTGGTCAAATTTAAAATTCGGATTTATTGTTTGGCTAGATATTGCACTAAAAATTATGACGGCAGTTCTTAAGACCGTATTGACCAAATATTATGCGGTAATATCGATGATGGTACTGGTGGATGAGCTCGAGGTGACGGAGGAAAGGGTCGGAAATCATGGCAAAACGTATCAGATGGCGGCTAAATCGTTCGAGTTGTTGGAAAACGGATGGATTTTAGATTAGGCTTGTAGCTGAATAAGGCAGGAAATTTCATGTTTGGACGTGGAAATGAGATCCCTGAAATCAAGAATAGCCTAAACAAAGGAGAGCTTTTCTCTGTATGCTGAAAGTTAGTTGGCCATTACCCTGCATGCTGCTATAGCAAAAAAAAAATAAAACAAAAAAAAACAGACCGGTACGGACCGATGAGGAGATACAATTGTCCAGAAAGTACTGTCTATGATACGAGAAATCATTGCGGAAGTGAGAAAAGTGCACCTTGTAAACAGAGAATAGCATATAAAAAGGAGCTGTGAAAAGGGGTAATATGCAGTTACGCTATCAGCCTGGCATTAAAAGTATTGTTAGAAATAGGAAGTGTGACTGCCGGGGGGGGGGAGGGTGATAATAGCACCCATAGCAATGTTGCAGGGTTCGATGCTATGATGAAAGACATTAATCTAGCTTAAAGATGGGGGTTACAGATAGTGGATGTTAGAACAGACTCGGCGATAGCAGAACCCTGGGTTAAATCGGAGATGTCAGAAGATAAACAGATCAAGAAAAAAGGGGCGACGGAGGAAGCTCACATGCCCCCGCCTCGCAGGGACTGCCCATAATACAGTATAGTCTACATTGCACGGTAAATAATCTACAGTTGATTATATGAAATTATTTTGATGTAATAAATTGAATTAAAATTTAAAATGCAAAGGTAAAGTACCTTGGTCCATATATGCTTTAAACAGAAACATTCATTTTAAACGCGCCCCGGTCTTATCAAAGACCGTTCTGTTAATTATAAACGATGCCATTTCTTTTTGTGTGAAGATAAAACTTCTTAAATACTCTTGTGATATTGCACTGTTTAATATTGGTTAAATTTGGACTGTTCCTTTTTAATCGGGTTCCTCGATTATCGATTTCTGATGCATATCGGGGGCATTCTGATATAAAATCTTTTTAAGAACATTCCCAGACAAATAAAGTACATTTGTGTGAAGTTTGATAAAATCCCCTTAGCCGTGTAAGAGTCCACAGGAAACGAACTTACACTCACATGGAAAAGTGCATTATATATACATATATATAAGTGAAAGTGTCTGTGTGTGTGTCTGTCTGGGTGCATTTCCCTACGCAATAACTCTGTCAATTTTTAGTCTACAGACTCGAAATTTGATATATAGGGTCCTGAGATTTTGGAAAAACTTTGTAATTTGTTTTCGGACAGAAATTTTGCGGTTAAGGAGTTAAAGTTCAAAGATTTGACCTTTTAGAACTCTACCAAACCCCTCCGCCAATATTACTGTACACATAGATTCGAAATAGTTTTCAAAAAACAAACATATAACAAACAAATATTATCAAAGGCACGAGAAGTTACTTTCTACCTAACTGGATATGGTTTTAGTGCTTTAATTCAATGTAACATGGTTATTATGCTCGAAAAACATACTGTGTTTACCGATGTATTGGAAAATTTTTAATGCTAGTCGACTCTCTCTTTGGCACGGTAAGTTTGGAAAAGGAGTTAAAAATTTAAAAAAATATGCAAAATACTGTAAAAACCCCACCGAAAATATGTCAGCCTATGTTACGGTAACACATACTGAGAGAGTTTCTCACAGTATTTTGTCTAGGTTTTTATTTATAACTCATTTTCACAAACTTACCGTTTCAAAGAGAGAGTCTACCTCCATTTTAACTTTTCTAATACATCGGTAAACATTGTATGTTTTACAAGATGAATAAACATGTTAATTTAAATAAAAATACTAAAAACATATCCAGTTAGGTAGAAAAGTGGCTTATCTGTCCTTTCATAACATTTATTTGTTATATATTTGTTTTTTGACAATTTTTTCAAATCTTTGTGTACAGTAATACCAACCCGAGGATACTTTCAAGAAATACATCAAACATATACAGGAGAAACCATGAGAAGTTATTTTTGTGGCACGAACTGGATTCGAACGTGGAACGCACGGGCCGTTTGCCCATGTAGTTGATCACTACACCGGCGCCATCTCTCTTCAAATCTAAAGTCAACAATTGATTATAATAACTCGTTTTGATTGAAAATCGAATTCAGTGAACCCACCATGTAAACTATAATCATAACAAGTTTCATAATTAAAGTGATAATTCATCTATTAATTTTTAAGTGGTTTCTCAGCTTCATAACTATTGACTGATAAGGAAACATTGTTCATACATGCATAACAATATTTGTCTAATTTCCCCCATAATTAACTACTCGAAATATGTACAGTTGAAGCAAAGATCAATACACTACTAAATAAATACCAATACACTACTTTAAACGATAGAGTGTTGAGCTGCAAAAATATAAATACACAATTCTTTTAAACAATCAATTATTGAGTGCAAACACGTACATATACATTACTCTTTAAACAATATATTGCTAAGCTAAAATAAATATCAATACAGTACTCTTAAAACGATATATTGTTGAGCTGAAACAAATATCAACACGCTACTCTTTACACGATATATATTTGAGCTAAAACAAATATCAATACACTACTATTTAAACAATATGTTGTTGAGCAATATGTTGTGCAAACACGTACATATACATTACTCTTTAAACAATATATTGCTAAGCTAAAACAAATATCAATACATGACTCTTTAAACGATATAATGTTGAGCCGAAACAAATATCAATACACGACTCTTTAAACGATATATTGTTGAGCTGAAACAAATATCAATACACGACTCTTTAAACGATATATTGTTGAGCTGAAACAAATATCAATACACGACTCTTTAAACGATATATTGTTGGGCTGAAACAAATATCAATACATGACTATTTAAACGATATATTGTTGAGCTGAAACAAATATCAATACACGACTCTTTAAACGATATATTGTTGAGCTGAAACAAATATCAATACACGACTATTTAAACAATATATTGTTGAGATGAAACAAATATCAATACACGACTATTTAAACGATATATTGTTGAGATGAAACAAATATCAATACACGACTCTTTAAACAATATATTGTTGAGCCGAAACAAATATCAATACATGACTCTTTAAACGATATATTGTTGAGCTGAAACAAATATCAATACATGACTCTTTAAACGATATATTGTTGAGCTGAAACAAATATCAATACACGACTATTTAAACAATATATTGTTGAGATGAAACAAATATCAATACACGACTATTTAAACGATATATTGTTGAGCCGAAACAAATATCAATACACAACTATTTAAACGATATATTGTTGAGCTGAAACAAATATCAATACATGACTCTTTAAACGATATATTGTTGAGCTGAAACAAATATCAATACATGACTCTTTAAACGATATATTGTTGAGCTGAAACAAATATCAATACACGACTCTTTAAACGATATATTGTTGAGCTGAAACAAATATCAATACACGACTATTTAAACAATATATTGTTGAGATGAAACAAATATCAATACACGACTATTTAAACGATATATTGTTGAGCTGAAACAAATATCAATACACGACTATTTAAACAATATATTGTTGAGCTGAAACAAATATCAATACACGACTATTTAAACAATATATTGTTGAGCTGAAACAAATATCAATACATGACTCTTTAAACGATATATTGTTGAGCTGAAACAAATATCAATACATGACTCTTTAAACGATATATTGTTGAGCCGAAACAAATATCAATACACAACTATTTAAACAATATATTGTTGAGCTGAAACAAATATCAATACATGACTCTTTAAACGATATATTGTTGAGCTGAAACAAATATCAATACACGACTCTTTAAACGATATATTGTTGAGCTGAAAGAAATATCAATACACGACTCTTTAAACGATATATTGTTGAGCTGAAACAAATATCAATACACGACTATTTAAACAATATATTGTTGAGATGAAAAAAATATCAATACACGACAATTTAAACGATATATTGTTGAGCCGAAACAAATATCAATACACGACTATTTAAACGATATATTGTTGAGCTGAAACAAATATCAATACATGACTATTTAAACGATATATTGTTGAGCTGAAACAAATATCAATACATGACTCTTTAAACGATATATTGTTGAGCTGAAACAAATATCAATACACGACTCTTTAAACGATATATTGTTGAGCTGAAACAAATATCAATACACGACTATTTAAACAATATATTGTTGAGCTGAAACAAATATCAATACATGACTCTTTAAACGATATATTGTTGAGATGAAACAAATATCAATACACGACTCTTTAAACGATATATTGTTGAGATGAAACAAATATCAATACATGACTCTTTAAACGATATATTGTTGAGATGAAACAAATATCAATACACGACTATTTAAACAATATATTGTTGAGATGAAACAAATATCAATACACGACTCTTTAAACGATATATTGTTGAGCTGAAACAAATATCAATAGACTACTCTTTAAACGATATATTGTTGAGATGAAACAAATATCAATACACGACTCTTTAAACGATATATTGTTGAGATGAAACGAATATCAATACATGACTCTTTAAACGATATATTGTTGAGATGAAACAAATATCAATACACGACTCTTTAAACGATATATGGTTGAGCTGAAACAAATATCAAGACATGACTCTTTAAGCGATATATTGTTGAGCTGAAACAAATATCAATACATGACTCTTTAAACGATATATTGTTGAGCTGAAACAAATATCAATACATGACTCTTTAAGCGATATATTGTTTAGATGAAACAAATATCAATACACGACTCTTTAAGCGATATATTGTTGAGATGAAACAAATATCAATAGACTACTCTTTAAACGATATATTGTTGAGCTGAAACAAATATCAATACATGACTCTTTAAACGATATATTGTTGAGCCGAAACAAATATCAATACACGACTCTTTAAGCGATATATTGTTGAGCTGAAACAAATATCAATACATGACTCTTTAAACGATATATTGTTGAGCTGAAACAAATATCAATACACGACTATTTAAACGATATATTGTTGAGATGAAACAAATATCAATAGACTACTCTTTAAACGATATATTGTTGAGCTGAAACAAATATCAATACATGACTCTTTAAACGATATATTGTTGAGCTGAAACAAATATCAATACATGACTCTTTAAACGATATATTGTTGAGATGAAACAAATATCAATACACGACTCTTTAAACAATATATTGTTGAGATGAAACAAATATCAATACACGACTCTTTAAACGATATATTGTTGAGCTGAAACAAATATCAATACATGACTCTTTAAGCGATATATTGTTGAGCTGAAACAAATATCAATACATGACTCTTTAAACGATATATTGTTGAGCTGAAATAAATATCAATACACGACTCTTTAAGCGATATATTGTTGAGATGAAACAAATATCAATACACGACTCTTTAAGCGATATATTGTTGAGATGAAACAAATATCAATACATGACTCTTTAAGCGATATATTGTTGAGCCGAAACAAATATCAATACATGACTCTTTAAACGATATATTGTTGAGTTGAAACAAATATCAATACACGACTCTTTAAACGATATATTGTTGAGATGAAACAAATATCAATACATGACTCTTTAAACGATATATTGTTGAGATGAAACAAATATCAATACATGACTCTTTAAACGATATATTGTTGAGATGAAACAAATATCAATACATGACTCTTTAAACGATATATTGTTGAGCCGAAACAAATATCAATACACGACTCTTTAAACGATATATTGTTGAGATGAAACAAATATCAATACATGACTCTTTAAACGATATATTGTTGAGATGAAACAAATATCAATACATGACTCTTTAAACGATATATTGTTGAGCTGAAACAAATATCAATACATGACTCTTTAAACGATATATTGTTGAGCTGAAACAAATATCAATACATGACTCTTTAAACGATATATTGTTGAGCTGAAACAAATATCAATAGACTACTCTTTAAACGATATATTGTTGAGCTGAAACAAATATCAATACATGACTCTTTAAACGATATATTGTTGAGCTGAAACAAATATCAATACATGACTCTTTAAACGATATATTGTTGAGCTGAAACAAATATCAATACATGACTCTTTAAACGATATATTGTTGAGCTGAAACAAATATCAATACATGACTCTTTAAGCGATATATTGTTGAGCTGAAACAAATATCAATACATGACTCTTTAAACGATATATTGTTGAGCTGAAACAAATATCAATACACGACTCTTTAAACGATATATTGTTGAGCTGAAACAAATATCAATACATGACTCTTTAAACAATATATTGTTGAGCTGAAACAAATATCAATACACGACTCTTTAAACAATATATTGTTGAGCTGAAACAAATATCAATACATGACTCTTTAAACGATATATTGTTGAGCTGAAACAAATATCAATACACGACTCTTTAAACGATATATTGTTGAGCTGAAACAAATATCAATACATGACTCTTTAAACGATATATTGTTGAGCTGAAACAAATATCAATAGACTACTCTTTAAACGATATATTGTTGAGCTGAAACAAATATCAATACACGACTCTTTAAACGATATATTGTTGAGCTGAAACAAATATCAATACATGACTCTTTAAACGATATATGGTTGAGCTGAAACAAATATCAATACATGACTCTTTAAACGATATATTGTTGAGCTGAAACAAATATCAATACACGACTCTTTAAACGATATATTGTTGAGCTGAAACAAATATCAATACATGACTCTTTAAACAATATATTGTTGAGCTGAAACAAATATCAATACACGACTCTTTAAACAATATATTGTTGAGCTGAAACAAATATCAATACATGACTCTTTAAACGATATATTGTTGAGCTGAAACAAATATCAATACACGACTCTTTAAACGATATATTGTTGAGCTGAAACAAATATCAAGACATGACTCTTTAAACGATATATTGTTGAGCTGAAACAAATATCAATAGACTACTCTTTAAACGATATATTGTTGAGCTGAAACAAATATCAATACACGACTCTTTAAACGATATATTGTTGAGCTGAAACAAATATCAATACATGACTCTTTAAACGATATATGGTTGAGCTGAAACAAATATCAATACATGACTCTTTAAACGATATATTGTTGAGCTGAAACAAATATCAATACATGACTCTTTAAACGATATATTGTTGAGCTGAAACAAATATCAATACACGACTCTTTAAACGATATATTGTTGAGCTGAAACAAATATCAATACATGACTCTTTAAACGATATATGTTGAGTTGAAACAAATATCAATACAAGACTCTTTAAACGATATATTGTTGAACTGAAACAAATATCAATACACGACTCTTTAAACAATATATTGTTGAGCTGAAACAAATATCAATACATGACTCTTTAAACGATATATTGTTGAGCTGAAACAAATATCAATACATGACTCTTTAAACGATATATTGTTGAGCTGAAACAAATATCAATACATGACTCTTTAAACGATATATGTTGAGCCGAAACAAATATCAATACAAGACTCTTTAAACGATATATTGTTGAGCTGAAACAAATATCAATACATGACTCTTTAAACGATATATTGTTGAGCTGAAACAAATATCAATACATGACTCTTTAAACGATATATTGTTGAGCTGAAACAAATATCAATACACGACTCTTTAAACGATATATTGTTGAGCTGAAACAAATATCAATACATGACTCTTTAAACGATATATTGTTGAGCTGAAACAAATATCAATACACGACTCTTTAAACAATATATTGTTGAGCTGAAACAAATATCAATACATGACTCTTTAAACGATATATTGTTGAGCTGAAACAAATATCAATACATGACTCTTTAAACGATATATTGTTGAGCTGAAACAAATATCAATAGACTACTCTTTAAACGATATATTGTTGAGCTGAAACAAATATCAATACATGACTATTTAAACAATATATTGTTGAGATGAAACAAATATCAATACATGACTCTTTAAACGATATATTGTTGAGCTGAAACAAATATCAATAGACTACTCTTTAAACGATATATTGTTGAGCTGAAACAAATATCAATACATGACTCTTTAAACGATATATTGTTGAGCTGAAACAAATATCAATAGACTACTCTTTAAACGATATATTGTTGAGCTAAAACAAATATCAATACATGACTCTTTAAACGATATATTGTTGAGCTGAAACAAATATCAATAGACTACTCTTTAAACGATATATTGTTGAGCTGAAACAAATATCAATACATGACTCTTTAAACGATATATTGTTGAGATGAAACAAATATCAATACATGACTCTTTAAACGATATATTGTTGAGCTGAAACAAATATCAATACACGACTCTTTAAACGATATATTGTTGAGCTGAAACAAATATCAATACATGACTCTTTAAACGATATATTGTTGAGCTGAAACAAATATCAATACATGACCCTTTAAACAATATATTGTTGAGCTGAAACAAATATCAATACATGACTCTTTAAACGATATATTGTTGAGCTGAAACAAATATCAATACACGACTCTTTAAACGATATATTGTTGAGCTGAAACAAATATCAATACATGACTCTTTAAACGATATATTGTTGAGCTGAAACAAATATCAATAGACTACTCTTTAAACGATATATTGTTGAGCTGAAACAAATATCAATACACGACTCTTTAAACGATATATTGTTGAGCTGAAACAAATATCAATACATGACTCTTTAAACGATATATTGTTGAGCTGAAACAAATATCAATACATGACTCTTTAAACGATATATGGTTGAGCTGAAACAAATATCAATACATGACTCTTTAAACGATATATTGTTGAGCTGAAACAAATATCAATACATGACTCTTTAAACGATATATTGTTGAGCTGAAACAAATATCAATACACGACTCTTTAAACGATATATTGTTGAGCTGAAACAAATATCAATACATGACTCTTTAAACGATATATTGTTGAGCCGAAACAAATATCAATACAAGACTCTTTAAATGATATATTGTTGAGCTGAAACAAATATCAATACATGACTCTTTAAACGATATATTGTTGAGCTGAAACAAATATCAATACATGACTCTTTAAACGATATATTGTTGAGCTGAAACAAATATCAATACACGACTCTTTAAACGATATATTGTTGAGCTGAAACAAATATCAATACATGACTCTTTAAACGATATATTGTTGAGCTGAAACAAATATCAATACACGACTCTTTAAACGATATATTGTTGAGCTGAAACAAATATCAATACATGACTCTTTAAACGATATATTGTTGAGCTGAAACAAATATCAATACATGACTCTTTAAACGATATATTGTTGAGCTGAAACAAATATCAATACACGACTCTTTAAACGATATATTGTTGAGCTGAAACAAATATCAATACATGACTCTTTAAACGATATATTGTTGAGCTGAAACAAATATCAATACATGACTCTTTAAACGATATATTGTTGAGCTGAAACAAATATCAATACACGACTCTTTAAACGATATATTGTTGAGCTGAAACAAATATCAATACATGACTCTTTAAACGATATATTGTTGAGCTGAAACAAATATCAATACATGACTCTTTAAACGATTTATTGTTGAGCTGAAACAAATATCAATACACGACTCTTTAAACGATATATTGTTGAGCTGAAACAAATATCAATACATGACTCTTTAAACGATATATTGTTGAGCCGAAACAAATATCAATACAAGACTCTTTAAACGATATATTGTTGAGCTGAAACAAATATCAATACATGACTCTTTAAACGATATATTGTTGAGCTGAAACAAATATCAATACATGACTCTTTAAACGATATATTGTTGAGCTGAAACAAATATCAATACACGACTCTTTAAACGATATATTGTTGAGCTGAAACAAATATCAATACATGACTCTTTAAACGATATATTGTTGAGCCGAAACAAATATCAATACAAGACTCTTTAAACGATATATTGTTGAGCTGAAACAAATATCAATACATGACTCTTTAAACGATATATTGTTGAGCTGAAACAAATATCAATACACGACTCTTTAAACGATATATTGTTGAGCTGAAACAAATATCAATACACGACTCTTTAAACGATATATTGTTGAGCTGAAACAAATATCAATACATGACTCTTTAAACGATATATTGTTGAGCTGAAACAAATATCAATACATGACTCTTTAAACGATATATTGTTGAGCTGAAACAAATATCAATACACGACTCTTTAAACGATATATTGTTGAGCTGAAACAAATATCAATACATGACTCTTTAAACGATATATTGTTGAGCTGAAACAAATATCAATACATGACTCTTTAAACGATATATTGTTGAGCTGAAACAAATATCAATAGACTACTCTTTAAACGATATATTGTTGAGCTGAAACAAATATCAATACATGACTCTTTAAACGATATATTGTTGAGATGAAACAAATATCAATACATGACTCTTTAAACGATATATTGTTGAGCTGAAACAAATATCAATACACGACTCTTTAAGCGATATATTGTTGAGATGAAACAAATATCAATACATGACTCTTTAAGCGATATATTGTTGAGATGAAACAAATATCAATACATGACTCTTTAAACGATATATTGTTGAGCTGAAACAAATATCAATACATGACTCTTTAAACGATATATTGTTGAGCTGAAACAAATATCAATAGACTACTCTTTAAACGATATATTGTTGAGCTGAAACAAATATCAATACATGACTCTTTAAACGATATATTGTTGAGCTGAAACAAATATCAATACATGACTCTTTAAACGATATATTGTTGAGCTGAAACAAATATCAATACATGACTCTTTAAACGATATATTGTTGAGCTGAAACAAATATCAATAGACTACTCTTTAAACGATATATTGTTGAGCTGAAACAAATATCAATACATGACTCTTTAAACGATATATTGTTGAGCTGAAACAAATATCAATACATGACTCTTTAAACGATATATTGTTGAGCTGAAACAAATATCAATACACGACTCTTTAAACGATATATTGTTGAGCTGAAACAAATATCAATACATGACTCTTTAAAATATATATGGTTGAGCTGAAACAAATATCAATACATGACACTTTAAACGATATATTGTTGAGCTGAAACAAATATCAATAGACTACTCTTTAAACGATATATTGTTGAGCTGAAACAAATATCAATACATGACTCTTTAAACGATATATTGTTGAGCTGAAACAAATATCAATACATGACACTTTAAGCGATATATTGTTGAGATGAAACAAATATCAATACACGACTCTTTAAGCGATATATTGTTGAGATGAAACAAATATCAATACACGACTCTTTAAGCGATATATTGTTGAGATTAAACAAATATCAATACATGACTCTTTAAACGATATATTGTTGAGCTGAAACAAATATCAATACACGACTCTTTAAACGATATATTGTTGAGCTGAAACAAATATCAATACATGACTCTTTAAACGATATATGGTTGAGCTGAAACAAATATCAATACATGACTCTTTAAACAATATATTGTTGAGCTGAAACAAATATCAATACATGACTCTTTAAGCGATATATTGTTGAGCTGAAACAAATATCAATACATGACTCTTTAAACGATATATTGTTGAGCTGAAACAAATATCAATACATGACTCTTTAAGCGATATATTGTTGAGATGAAACAAATATCAATACACGACTCTTTAAGCGATATATTGTTGAGATGAAACAAATATCAATACACGACTCTTTAAAAGATATATTGTTGAGATGAAACAAATATCAATACATGACTCTTTAAACGATATATTGTTGAGCTGAAACAAATATCAATACATGACTCTTTAAGCGATATATGGTTGAGCTGAAACAAAAATCAATACATGACTCTTTAAGCGATATATTGTTGAGATGAAACAAATATCAATACATGACTCTTTAAGCGATATATTGTTGAGCTGAAACAAATATCAATACATGACTCTTTAAGCGATATATTGTTGAGATGAAACAAATATCAATACACGACTCTTTAAGCGATATATTGTTGAGATGAAACAAATATCAATACACGACTCTTTAAACGATATATTGTTGAGATGAAACAAATATCAATACATGACTCTTTAAACGATATATTGTTGAGCTGAAACAAATATCAATACACGACTCTTTAAACGATATATTGTTGAGCTGAAAAAAATATCAATAAATGACTCTTTAAACGATATATTGTTGAGCTGAAACAAATATCAATACATGACTCTTTAAGCGATATATTGTTGAGATGAAACAAATATCAATACACGACTCTTTAAGCGATATATTTTGAGCTGAAACAAATATCAATACACGACTCTTTAAACGATATATTGTTGAGATGAAACAAATATCAATACATGACTCTTTAAACGATATATTGTTGAGCTGAAACAAATATCAATACATGACTCTTTAAGCGATATATTGTTGAGATGAAACAAATATCAATACATTACTCTTTAAGCGATATATTGTTGAGATGAAACAAATATCAATACACGACTCTTTAAACGATATATTGTTGAGATGAAACAAATATCAATACATGACTCTTTAAACGATATATTGTTGAGCTGAAACAAATATCAATAGACTACTCTTTAAACGATATATTGTTGAGCTAAAACAAATATCAATACACGACTCTTTAAACGATATATTGTTGAGCTGAAACAAATATCAATACATGACTCTTTAAACGATATATGGTTGAGCTGAAACAAATATCAATAGACTACTCTTTAAACGATATATTGTTGAGCCGAAACAAATATCAATACATGACTCTTTAAACGATATATAGTTGAGCTGAAACAAATATCAATAGACTACTCTTTAAACGATATATTGTTGAGCTGAAACAAATATCAATACATGACTCTTTAAACGATATATGGTTGAGCTGAAACAAATATCAATAGACTACTCTTTAAACGATATATTGTTGAGATGAAACAAATATCAATACACGACTCTTTAAACGATATATTGTTGAGCCGAAACAAATATCAATACACGACTCTTTAAACGATATATTGTTGAGCTGAAACAAATATCAATACACGACTCTTTAAACGATATATTGTTGAGCTGAAACAAATATCAATACACGACTCTTTAAACGATATATTGTTGAGCTGAAACAAATATCAATACATGACTCTTTAAACGATATATTGTTGAGCTGAAACAAATATCAATACATGACTCTTTAAACGATATATTGTTGAGCTGAAACAAATATCAATACATGACTCTTTAAACGATATATTGTTGAGATGAAACAAATATCAATACATGACTCTTTAAACAATATATTGTTGAGCTGAAACAAATATCAATACATGACTCTTTAAACGATATATTGTTGAGCTGAAACAAATATCAATACACGACTCTTTAAACGATATATTGTTGAGCTGAAACAAATATCAATACATGACTCTTTAAACGATATATTGTTGAGCTGAAACAAATATCAATAGACTACTCTTTAAACGATATATTGTTGAGCTGAAACAAATATCAATACACGACTCTTTAAACGATATATTGTTGAGCTGAAACAAATATCAATACATGACTCTTTAAACGATATATTGTTGAGCTGAAACAAATATCAATACATGACTATTTAAACGATATAATGTTGAGCTGAAACAAATATCAATACATGACTCTTTAAACGATATATGGTTGAGCTGAAACAAATATCAATACATGACTCTTTAAACGATATATTGTTGAGCTGAAACAAATATCAATACATGACTCTTTAAACGATATATTGTTGAGCTGAAACAAATATCAATACACGACTTTTTAAACGATATATTGTTGAGCTGAAACAAATATCAATACATGACTCTTTAAACGATATATTGTTGAGCCGAAACAAATATCAATACAAGACTCTTTAAACGATATATTGTTGAGCTGAAACAAATATCAATACATGACTCTTTAAACGATATATTGTTGAGCTGAAACAAATATCAATACATGACTCTTTAAACGATATATTGTTGAGCTGAAACAAATATCAATACACGACTCTTTAAACGATATATTGTTGAGCTGAAACAAATATCAATACATGACTCTTTAAACGATATATTGTTGAGCTGAAACAAATATCAATACACGACTCTTTAAACAATATATTGTTGAGCTGAAACAAATATCAATACATGACTCTTTAAACGATATATTGTTGAGCTGAAACAAATATCAATACATGACTCTTTAAACGATATATTGTTGAGCTGAAACAAATATCAATAGACTACTCTTTAAACGATATATTGTTGAGCTGAAACAAATATCAATACATGACTCTTTAAACAATATATTGTTGAGCTGAAACAAATATCAATACATGACTCTTTAAACGATATATTGTTGAGTTGAAACAAATATCAATACACGACTATTTAAACGATATATTGTTGAGTTGAAACAAATATCAATACATGACTCTTTAAACAATATATTGTTGAGCTGAAACAAATATCAATACATGACTCTTTAAACGATATATTGTTGAGCTGAAACAAATATCAATACATGACTCTTTAAACGATATATTGTTGAGCTGAAACAAATATCAATACATGACTCTTTAAACGATATATTATTGAGCTGAAACAAATATCAATACATGACTATTTAAACGATATATTGTTGAGCTGAAACAAATATCAATACATGACTCTTTAAACAATATATTGTTGAGCTGAAACAAATATCAATACATGACTCTTTAAACGATATATTGTTGAGCTGAAACAAATATCAATACATGACTCTTTAAACAATATATTGTTGAGCTGAAACAAATATCAATACATGACTCTTTAAACGATATATTGTTGAGCTGAAACAAATATCAATACATGACTATTTAAACGATATATTGTTGAGCTGAAACAAATATCAATACATGACTCTTTAAACGATATATTGTTGAGCTGAAACAAATATCAATACATGACTCTTTAAACGATATATTGTTGAGCTGAAACAAATATCAATACATGACTCTTTAAACGATATATTGTTGAGCTGAAACAAATATCAATACATGACTCTTTAAACGATATATTGTTGAGCTGAAACAAATATCAATACATGACTCTTTAAACAATATATTGTTGAGCTGAAACAATTATCAATACATGACTCTTTAAACGATATATTGTTGAGTTGAAACAAATATCAATACATGACTCTTTAAACGATATATTGTTGAGTTGAAACAAATATCAATACATGACTCTTTAAACGATATATTGTTGAGCTGAAACAAATATCAATACACGACTATTTAAACGATATATTGTTGAGTTGAAACAAATATCAATACATGACTCTTTAAACGATATATTGTTGAGCTGAAACAAATATCAATACACGACTATTTAAACGATATATTGTTGAGCTGAAACAAATATCAATACATGACTATTTAAACGATATATTATTGCGCTGAAACAAATATCAATACACGACTCTTTAAACGATATATTGTTGAGCTGAAACAAATATCAATACATGACTCTTTAAACGATATATTGTTGAGCTGAAACAAATATCAATACATGACTCTTTAAACAATATATTGTTGAGTTGAAACAAATATCAATACACGACTATTTAAACGATATATTGTTGAGCTGAAACAAATATCAATACACGACTCTTTAAACGATATATTGTTGAGCTGAAACAAATATCAATACATGACTCTTTAAAAAATATATTGTTGAGCTGAAACAAATATCAATACATGACTCTTTAAACAATATATTGTTGAGTTGAAACAAATATCAATACACGACTATTTAAACGATATATTGTTGCGCTGAAACAAATATCAATACACGACTCTTTAAACGATATATTGTTGAGCCGAAACAAATATCAATACACGACTCTTTAAACGATATATTGTTGAGCCAAAACAAATAGCAATAGACTACTATTTAAACGATATATTGTTGCGCTTAAACAAATATCAATACACGACTCTTTAAACGATATATTGTTGAGCCGAAACAAATATCAATACACGACTCTTTAAACGATATATTGTTGAGCTGAAACAAATATCAATACACGACTCTTTAAACGATATATTGTTGAGCTGAAACAAATATCAATACACGACTCTTTAAACGATATATTGTTGAGCCGAAACAAATATCAATACACGACTCTTTAAACGATATATTGTTGAGCTGAAACAAATATCAATACATGACTCTTTAAAAAATATATTGTTGAGCTGAAACAAATATCAATACATGACTCTTTAAACAATATATTGTTGAGTTGAAACAAATATCAATACACGACTATTTAAACGATATATTGTTGAGCTGAAACAAATATCAATACACGACTCTTTAAACGATATATTGTTGAGCTGAAACAAATATCAATACATGACTCTTTAAACAATATATTGTTGAGTTGAAACAAATATCAATACACGACTATTTAAACGATATATTGTTGAGCTGAAACAAATATCAATACATGACTCTTTAAACGATATATTGTTGAGCTGAAACAAATATCAATACATGACTCTTTAAACGATATATTGTTGAGCTGAAACAAATATCAATACACGACTCTTTAAACGATATATTGTTGAGCTGAAACAAATATCAATACATGACTCTTTAAAAAATATATTGTTGAGCTGAAACAAATATCAATACATGACTCTTTAAACAATATATTGTTGAGTTGAAACAAATATCAATACACGACTATTTAAACGATATATTGTTGAGCTGAGACAAATATCAATACACGACTCTTTAAACGATATATTGTTGAGCTGAAACAAATATCAATACATGACTCTTTAAAAAATATATTGTTGAGCTGAAACAAATATCAATACATGACTCTTTAAACAATATATTGTTGAGTTGAAACAAATATCAATACACGACTATTTAAACGATATATTGTTGCGCTGAAACAAATATCAATACACGACTCTTTAAACGATATATTGTTGAGCCGAAACAAATATCAATACACGACTCTTTAAACGATATATTGTTGAGCCGAAACAAATAGCAATAGACTACTATTTAAACGATATATTGTTGCGCTGAAACAAATATCAATACACGACTCTTTAAACGATATATTGTTGAGCTGAAACAAATATCAATACACGACTCTTTAAACGATATATTGTTGAGCCGAAACAAATATCAATAGACTACTATTTAAACAATATATTAAGTTAAAATAAATCTCAACACATTACCCTTTTAACATTATATTATTAAGTTAAAACACATATCAATGCACTACTTATTACCTATATGTTTTTCAGTTAAAATAAACACTAATACACTAGCCATTTAGCAATATATTGGGGAATTGAAATAAATTTCAAAACACTTCTCTTTAAATGATATATTATTGAGTTAAAGCAAATATAAATACAATACTTTTTCACGATATATTGTTAGGTTTAATTTATTGTTGAGTTTTATTTCTTTGCAAAACAAAGTAGGGATTTAGCAAATAGTAACAGTGAAAATAACGATCTCTTTGTTTACAATGAACCCTTTATAATCTTTGATAATAACAGAATAATTAATTTAGTGACATTTTTAAATTTGCAAAGATGTTGCGAGCATTTTGCAATCGTATATCATTTCTTGAAATTAAAGTTTTATGATCTTATGATATATTCAATGATGTCAAGTTTTAGTGTGTGTGTTTGTGAATATTTTTAATATTCATTTAGTAAACAAAAAAAGAATTAATAAGCTGCGATAACTTCAGCTATTTTAAAGTAATAAATGTTGAAGATTAAAAGTAGGCTATGTTCCGAGGTTATTTCACTTCATGGCATTAGGAAGTTAAGAGTTATGTCTGAATCTCTTTTATTTACATCTAATATACGCGACATATTTGGCATAATCACGTTGACACATCGATCCTCGCTAGATCACCGAAGTTAAGCAACTTTGAGGCTGGTCCCTACTAAATGGGTGACCATTTAAGACTTCCAGGTACTGCATGTGCTCTCCGCTTATCGCGGCATTGTTTTCAGTCGCCCTTGACTTCTCCTTGCCACTGGACTCAAACATTGCAAAATCAGAAAAGTTGCGGTTGAGAATTGCGCAATACTTACTTCACAACTACACGTGCATATGCATCTACAAGGGTATCCTTTGTCTTCCTTGACTGAACAGAAGTATAGATATTTGGATTCGGGGTTCGAATGGCCACATCGCTGGAACGGTTACGCCATCCGTACCGACGAGTGTAAGGAAAACGAAACATATATATATATATATATGGCTATGGATGTTTTAAATACTTATTTATCAATACATGATGATTGTTGAATCTTTCCAGATGATCGCCGTCACATTGAGTTCTCCCAATCTTGTCGTCCATGCCATCTCAGTTGACTCTGCATTCCTGCCGAAGATTTGCTCATCTTGAAACAGATGTGACATGCAAATTGAGCAATTTCCATCGAGTTGACTTCCTCTGGAGGTTTAAGGGTATTGCTATGAACAATCACATGTCTTCTCAAACCAGCAGTAGACTTGCAGACTTTGCTGCATGTTAAACAGATCGTTTGATTCGAACTAATAGGGGCAAAGTTGACCTGAACAGGAGTTTTGTGCAACTTAAGGTGGTTGACGTAACCAGCTTTTAACAAAAGCCCTCGTTCACAAGTATCGCATTTAAGCTGGAAATGCGACACATACATACATACATACATGATGATTGCAACGTCTTGTTAGACGAGTGCCACTCCCTCAGACATTTAAAAGTCCATGAGCCCAAAAATGACTTCCGTCGCTACGGGACAATTTTAATAGACAATGCCTGAGGGAGTATCTATACAAAGATGATGTTACAGAGTTCTAGCTTTGTACGAGAGCTAAGTCTCTTTCTCGGTTCAAAATTTTGAGATCCAGCAACAAGCAAGAGCAAGATAGCCAGCAACAAGTTAAACTGCAGACCAGCTTAATGTGGGTACTGGTCTCCAGCTTTATGGTTTTTTAAATCAGAGATTTGCTTCTCCTAGAAAGGCTGCCTTCATCACTGCTTACGGGAGCCCTCTCCACCCCAACACACATACATAAACACAAACACCCACGGTGCTTGTTGGCCGTTGACCCCAATACAAAATACACACATACATACATACATACATACATACATACATACATATATGTGTGGGTGTCTGTGCCTGTGTGATATTCGTGTAAGTTAAATTTTTACTCCATCATATTGTTTGGCTAAAAGTTTAACTAATTTATATAGGCCCTCATCAGGACTTATACAATTTTAGTTGGTTGTGTAGAGAATGTTATTAATTACCTGTCATGTAAGGTTTAACGGTATTATAACGTCCTCAAATTTGTTTCGGTAATTATGGATTGACAAGATCGAAATATGTTCGTTCTAAAAGAGGTAATTTCCGTTTAAATTAGATGATGTCATGACTTTCGTATTTCACGGTAATTGATTATTGCTATCTTATGTTCAATTAAATTATACTAATTGTGGTAGCGAAGAAAAAAGAAAACCAAGTCTCCCTACGAAAAATATAATTATATATAATTATAGATATCTAATATATAAAATATATGTATGTCTGTCTGTGTGTCTCTATATTTTCAAACTCTATCTCTCCCGAAACTAAAAGTCGCAAATAAGCGCTAGGGGTCTCAAATGATTGGATTTCTTACGAACCATTCTTTTATAGGTCGTTAGCCTGTTAAAATAGTGTTTAAGGAGTAAAAAGATGGGTAAAAAATTTGTTAAAAATCGTTATACATTTTTGTATAGTCACCTTAATTTTTTTAAATTTTTTATCTGTTCATAGGCTTGTCACGTTTGTACAGTGGTAACGTCATAAGCTTTGATTGCTACAGTTTCGGTTTCGATTCTAACTGATTGCATCTAAATACTTTTTTAAAACTTTTGAAATCACGACTCTATAACAATATATACGAAATCCGGACGAATTATGATATCATGTTTAAGCATACTGAGCTCCTGGATAAAGCCGGGCTTTCTGCCCGTTATATATATATATATATATATATATATATATATATATATATATATATATATGTTCGTAGAATATTTATGCTTGAGCGTATATTTTCTAGTATTTATACATACCAATCTTTCTAAAAAATAAGCACTGGGATAATTGGTACTCTATAAAAAACAGAACGCACATAAGTAAGTCACAAGTTTGCTAGATTGTAGAGTCTAACACGTAACTTACTTATTAAAACAAAAAAATTAAATGACTTGAGTGCCATCGGCTATGAATCGATACCGAAACCAAAATGAAGAATTCTTGGTAAATTTATTTATTGGAAGAAATGGAAGTGCATACCCATTAAACAACCCGAATGCAAGCATGACACAGAACATGACACAAATACTATCGTATTAATATATAGATAATAATTATGATGTGTAAATAATGCACTAAGAGTAGACACTTTTAATTCTTATCGCAATAAGCGCCCAATTAAATAAACATACTATTTTCTCATTCGCCTAGACAAATGCACTTTTATTACAAACTACGATAGCGTTTGTCTCTGGCCCCGTCGAAGTCGCAATAGTAGTGATCTTCTTCCTTCCGAGAGTTTTTTATAGGATTTATAAAATTTAAGATTTAAATTTAAAATTTATAAAATTTAAGATTAATTAAGATTTATTAGGTCTCGTTTATCGGGTTGATATGCCGATGTCCGCTGAAATTAATCAGCTTCTTATGCAGGCCAAAAGAAGACAAACTCAGACGTTTCGCATCTACTCAAATAAATTCAACGAAATTTACAAAGTGTGCTCACATATGTACAATTGTTCAGTTCGATCTCATTGCAAAAACACTCCTGAATCTTCTTCTCCCTGGTCTATGGTGGCGGCGGCGAGAGGGTGGACATCTCTTTGGTTAGTCTTCGCTTCTCTCGGGATCCAGCTCTGTCTGTGATTTTTGGCGCGGCATTCGCTTATATTGGGAGGTGACAGGGTGGGGATGGTCGCTTGCCAGACCAATCATCAATCTGCTCCTCAATCCGGGGAAGTCCCGATGCCTTGCAAGGCCCGAGAATCTGGGATCACAACTCAATTCCATTCAAACGCTCAGAAAGGGTAACACTTTGACCCCTCGGTCTGGCATTGTACTCAGAAGGCAGGCGTCCTTGAATTGGGCTTCGCCATGCCAAGAACGAATTTTTTTTTTTTTTTTTTACACAGTGATCACCACTTATCAAGGCCCGGAAACCACTCAGGGATAAGGGTTATTGCAAGTACATTACGTTAGTGTGGAGATTTGAGAAAGTGTTTAATTAAGGGGGCGGTTTATTAGGAATGTGTTAACATTGGACTTGAAGACATCCAAGTTGTAGTCCAGAGGGAAGCAGGCAGACGGAACAGAGTTCCACAGGCGTGCAGTTCTAAGAAAGAAGCTTTGTTTATGGAATCCGCGTTTTGATTTAGGCACAGATATAGAGTGGGGGGAAAATCTTCACAGTGGATTCAGCTAGACGGGTGTTTTTCGTGAAAGATTGGCGAGGGGGGACCAGAGATTGGAGTTCAGACGAGCACCTGCCATGGAAATAACGATAAAACAAGGATAGGCTCGCAACGTCTCTTCTGTGGGAGAGAGGAGAAAAGGGCATCTCCTACTAAGCCACGAAGTCTATTTTGTTCTTGCTTTCAAAATGATATCACTTGTCATTTTTCCAAACAATAAAAGTATATGTCTGTTTAACAAAAACACAAAAAATTCATAACTTAACTCTTCCTTTCAGCCAGGTTACCCGCCGCTGCCCGGCACCCAATAATGCTTAACAGTTAATACAAGTATAGTTGCACAGCCTTATCCAATGTTTCCTGGGTTTAGTCTCCCCCCCCAATGGGGAGCTCCACTGCTCCCAGAATCGGTCACTCAACAACCGTAAGAAACGACATAGATTCATCTTACCTATCATCTCCATCAAGTTTTTCTCATTTCCGTTATAATCCATTTCTATATGTACATTACTCCTTCAAACCATAAAGCAGTTAACATTTATATACTTGGCCGAATTACACTTCTTCGCCTGTATGCTCAGTTGCAATAGCTACGATAATGCACACAGTATAGCTTACAGTAGTTTTGACCACTTTCTCATTTTTTTTTACATAGGATCCACCGTTTATCAAGGCTCGGAGGCCACTCGAGGATAACGGTTATCGAGTGTACATTAGTCAACGAGTCAATATCATAGTAATCGTTGGTGATGGAAACTTGGTAAATTGGATTACTTAAAGGGGACGGCTCATTAAGAACTTGGTTACGTCGGACTTAAAAACAACCAGATTGTAGTCAGCTGGAAAGCAGGAAAACGGAAGAGAGTTCCACAGGTGCGCAGTTCTAAAAAAGAAGCTTTGCTCATGGAAACTACGTTTAGGTTTATGTGCAGAGTGGGGGGGATTATTGATAGTGTTTTCAGCAAGACGAGTTTTTCTCATTTAATTTTGGCGAGGAGGGACCATAGAGTTGAGATCAGACAAGCATTTGCCATGAAAATATCGATAAAGCAAAGACCGGCTCGCGACGTCTCTTCTGAAGGAACGAGGTTGCAAGGAAGAGAAAAGGCACAAAACTACGAAGTCTATTTTGAACTCTGTCAAGGCAGGATAAGTCTTTCTAGCAACTCCTGCCCAGATGTGGCAACAGTACTCCATCCTTGGACCTACTTGGCTTTTATATAGATAGAGAATTGTATCAGCAGGGAGATATCTACTGGAGCCGTAGAAGGACCACCATTTTTCCAGCGACCTTGGCAACAGATTTGATGTGCGTGATCCATTTCAGCCCAGAAGCCTGTCCAAACATGGAGCCTTCCCAAGATGAGAGACATTTATTCTAATTGATGCTAGATTGTGATCAGAGCGTTGATGGTGTAAAATTAGAAGCTTCTTTTTAGATGCATTAAACGTAACCAACCACCTCTTTCTCCATTTCATCTACGAAATAAATATTAATTAGTACATTGTTTTACGATTATTGACAATTTGTCACATTGTACCTTACGTTTAGATTAATTTTAAAAGGAACACAGCTATTAAATAGTTTATTGCACTCGTGTCAAAATACCGGAAGTTTTAATACCAAGTAAAGTATTAACGTTAGATGGTGTAGTACGAACATGAATTTAGACGAGTAATACATTAGAACACGTGAGAACATCCTAGATCAACCACTTAGTCGGCGTGACTTGTTTATACAACAACAAACGAAGGTGTGAACAAATAATGAGTGTAAACAGCAGAGTACCAATATAACAGCACAGTGGGATTCATGAACAAGTGTATATCAACGTATAATGCTAATTCAATCATATCCCTAATGCAAGATGTTTAACGAAACAATATTAACTGCATATGAAGGTTATTTACGCATAAGATATATCTATATATCTATAAAAGTGAACGTGTCTGTGTGTCTGTGTGTCTGTGTGCATTTCCCTACGCAATAGCTGTCAATTTTCAGTCTACAGACTCGAAATTTGATAAACAGGGCACTGAGATTTGGAAAAATCTACGTGATCGGGTTTTGGTCAACAATTTGGCTGTTAAGGGGTCAAAGTTCAACGATTTGACCTTTGAGAACTCTATCAAACTCCTCCCACAATTTGGGGTCTAAACACTTGGAACTTTAGATATAGGTTCCTTGGACATGGATCTAACTGAATAACTTGATTTGAGTCTAAAACAGTAAATGTTAAGGGGTCATAATAGGGGTCAAAGTTTAAAAAATTGACCGTTTTATTTTGTTTTTTGTTTTTTTTCTCAGCATACACCTCCAAACACTCGGGCAACGCCGGGCACCCATGCTAGTAAAATATAAACAGATTTTTATTCGTATAAAACAATCTAATATTTGTTTCTATAGGGTATACTCACGTATAAACACAGCTTTCATCGAGATTGCTGATGTTAAACAACAATGGGCCTTCATCCATCTATGCCATTCATAACCTTGAACCCCCTGGAGGGGCATAGGGCATCTACATCTTTGTAAATGCTTTTGTAGCGAGGATTTTTTTTCGGGATGAGGGTGCCGGCGACACGCTGAACCTCTCCAGAAAGTACATACAGCGTCTAGTTTTCCCAAATAGTCATCCATCTGGTACTGGCCAGACACAACGTTGCTTAACTTCGGTGACCTGACGAGAACCGATGTGTCAACGTGATTGTTGCGGACAGCAATGAGCCTGCCCAATCCTAATTAGGTGACCGTTTAGGAACATTAGACGCTGTATATGATGGTGAGTCAAAGGAAAAGCAAGGTGTCTCCTTTCCTCTGTTGCTCTATGGGAGACTGTCGGCCAAGGTCAGCAATTCACTTTAGCCCTACGATCATGATAACGTGATGTCATGGAAAGCAGGTGACAGATGGAAGCAACCGCGGATATTTATGTTCATAGTTTCTCATCTCACTGTGCTGAGCACAATATTTCTTTAGGTACAAGGGTCACGACATTTGGACAGTATGGGCAGTGTTCCGACAGAAAGAAACTGCAACTTACTAACGGCACAACTGCAGAGAAAGCTACGGCAATACATCAACACCTTCGAAAAACAACGTGAATGGGTTTATGAATGATGGGCAACAATGAATTCATGAATGTATCGAGAAAAAGAGATTGATTAATAGTCATAGTTGTCAATGTCATCATCAGGCAGCACAATACGTGAATAAATTAATATCTTTTTTATGTCGATGATAAACCTAAGTTGTAAGATAACGTCCTCATATGTAAGACGGTATATGTAGCAGCGTCGTCCATTTTCTCCTCATCAAATAATAATTACAGGGCCCTTAGCGTTAAGCTAAACGTTTCTATATTTTACGAACCCGTTTAAGAACTCATACTTCATCTCTCCCGAAATCTTTTTAACTATCTCCTTTTTATTCTATCATACGTTTTTGTTTTGTGTTTAGTTTCAGTAATATTTCATCAAAAATAATATTTCATATCAAAATTTATTTTTTAGACAAGGAAACAAAGTCGCGAGAACAAAAATCTTTGATTTATTGATTTTATAAATAAATATTTAATTCATGGCAACTGATTACATACTATTTAAGGTAGCCATGATTTTCGCAATATTCATGGCTAGCTATCGAAACGTATGGTGCAATGAAATAGTTTGCTCTGGAAATGAATGCAAACTTTACTGTAATTATGATGGGATTATTTATCACGACTTCATGAGAGGCTGGGTATGCAACATTATATGCCCTCAGTATTTTCTTGTTTATTTTCTGAAACAAACATTGAAGCCACACAAACGAGTAAACTTAACCGTTTACAATTTTAAAACTGCTATACCGTTTACAAATTTAAAACTGCTTAACTGTTTACAAATTTAAAACTGCTTAACTGTTTACAAATTTAAAACTGCTTAACCGTTTACAAATTTAAAACTGCTTAACCGTTTACAATTTTAAAACTGCTTAACCGTTTACAATTTTTAAACTGCTTAACCGTTTACAAATTTAAAACTGCTTAACCGTTTACAATTTTAAAACTGCTTAACTGTTTACAAATTTAAAACTGCTTAACCGTTTACAAATTTAAAACTTATTAACCGTTTACAAATTTAAAACTGCTTAACCGTTTACAAATTTAAAACTGCTTAACCGTTTACAATTTTAAAACTGCTTAACCGTTTACAATTTTAAAACTGCTTAACCGTTTACAAATTTAAAACTGCTTAACCGTTTACAATTTTAAAACTGCTTAACCGTTTACAAATTTAAAATTGCTTAACCGTTTACAAATTTAAAACTGCTTAACCGTTTACAAATTTAAAACTGCTTAACCGTTTACAATTTTAAAACTGTTTAACCGTTTACAATTTTAAAACTGCTTAACCGTTTACAAATTTTAAAACTGCAATTCCGTTTACAAATTAAATAGTGCTTAACCGTTTACCATTTTAAAACTGCTTAACCGTTTACAATTTTAAAACTGCTTAACCGTTTACAATTTTAAAACTGCTTAACCGTTTACAATTTTAAAACTGCTCTCCATCCACGCGATTATCCATATAAATGCTTTTGCTAATCTCAATCTATTTTTATTTCTGACCAATTTTTTCTCAAGATATAATAACATCAAAATTATAACATTGATCTTTACTTTTCTCTGAGTGTATACCATTTATTAAACTTCCTGGAAAGAGGCTTTGATGGTCTGGCCACGTACCCTTTATTTTTTTAATGGACTTGTTTTAAAGGACAAAATCGATGGTCATTATTACCAGGATAGCATGAAAAGGAAAGGAAATCAACTTAGAGTTGGCTCGTGACGATCTAACTTGGAAGTTACCAACGGTGTATGCGTTTTCGGTGTTTTATGATGAAGATATGATTGAGAATCCAGTTAATGACAAGTATAGATTGGCCACGTTTATGCACAACATTGTCACTTGGAGCTCAACTTACCCCGGATGGATTCTATCGGGGTTCGATTTACACAAGCCAAATTAAAGTTTATTGTTCCAAATATCATATAATTTTATTATCTAATATATAAAAGGCTATATCTCTGTCTTTTCGCTTCCATATTTTCAAACACTATCTCCTCCGAAACTTGCGCCGCTATAGGCCTCAACTGATTAGATATTTTACGGACTGTTCTTTTATGGATATATAGCCGATTAAAATAGTTTTAAAGCGTCAAAAATGGATCAAAATTTAAGAAAAATCGTTATACATTTTGTGTATTCATCTTAGTTTATTTTTTTATTATCAATTTTTATTATTAATTTTTATCAGGTCATATGCCTGTCACGTTATTACAGTATGAACGTTACTAGTTTTGAATGCTACACTTCGGTTTCGATTGTAACAGATGGCACCCAAGTACATTTTTTTTTATTTTTGAAATCACGACTCTACGAAATCTGGATAAATTAAAATATCATATTTAAGTGTATTTTACGCCCGGGCAAAGCCGGGCTCCCCCTCCAGCTAGTCAGTTATACTTACGTAAGATGATGTTGTTAGCGTATTTATGATATCCATGTTATTATGTTTAATTTCGTGAATTAGACAGCATGTAAAGAATCGTATTGTAAGTGTGAGGGACAATCTTAGAAAACTTTTACACTCCGATAGGGTTTATAAAAAGTCTCATGTCACGCTTTAGAAAACAAAAAAAATAGATATCTAAACAAGGGTAATGAACGCGAGAACAAAAAAATAAAGAGACAAACACATGCGTAAAATTAATGAATTGTTATTGCGTTTCCGCGCATCTCAAATCATGGTTTGCATTGATGGGATACGTTCAGTATTGATTTCAATGCTTACTGCCAAACTGAAAAGGCAGTTCTTCAGTACAGTGGAAGAGTCTGTCCTTCTATACGGTGCTACAGCCTGGACACTTACCAAAAGATTGGAAAGAAAACTAGGCAGAACATAAACCCGTATGCTTCGAACATTATTAACTACATCTTGGCAAAATTACCCCACGAAGCAGTAACTTTATGGCAATCTACCTGCCATATCTAATACCATTAGTGGAGAGACGCCTACGATTTGCGGGTCACTGTGTTAGAAGCAAGTATGAATTAGTGAGTGATGTATTGCTATGGAGTCCATGGCACGGACGCACGAGCAAGGGACGACCTAGATCCACGTACATCACGCAGATAGTACACGACGGCAACTGCGAAGCTGGAGATCTGAGGCAGCTGATGGAAGACAGGAAACTCTGGAGAGGAAGAGTCACATCGGTTCGGGCAAGGATCCAGTCCCGATGATGATGATGATGATGATGATGATGATGATGATGATGATGATGATGATGATGACGACGACGACGACGACGACGATGATGACGGCGATGATGATGATGATGATGATCGCATTTCGTGTAAATGAATACACCTCTTTGTGTTACATATGACAGTAAATCGTTAGAAGTAAGGCTTTAGTAGTCGTAGTAGTAGTAGTAGTAGTAGATGATGATGATGATGATGCTAGCATGTAAATGAATATACCTCTTTGTGTTACATATGACAACAAATAGTTGGTAGAAGTAAGGCTTTAGTAGTCGTAGTAAATGATGATGATGATGATGAGGATGATGATGAGGATGATGATGATGATAGCATTTCGTGTAAATGAATACACGTCTTTATATTACATATGACAGTAAATTGTTAGGAGAAGTAAGGCTTTAGTAGTCGTAGTAGTAGATGATGATGATGATGATGATGATGTTGATGATGATGATGATAATTTCTCTGAACTATATGAGAATGGCATATATCGTTTGGGGCCATTAAAGGAATCAGCTGTACTGTTACATCAGATGTTACTCCCAAGTCAGTATTGACGCCGCTGATAGAAGCTGATTTGTTACAAAGGTTCCGATGAAATCACTGTTTTTATTCGCATCCATCGTGGATCGTCATGTCGCCGGTAACAAGCTCCGAACTCTCGTCAGTAACAATAATGCATTTTTTTAATACCAGCTCTTGTTTAAAGAAGTGTCTTGATGTATCTTCTTTAATCAACAGAACAGAGGTTCGCGAAGACAGATAGAGCATTTTGTCACACGCTGTAAAACAACTGTTGTGTTTATTAAGAGTTGCTGTTGTGCTACTGTTGTGATGTTGAATAATGTACGAGGAAGATACAGCAACAATTAAATAAATATGTATTAATAAAAAAGGTTGAAGAGGTAAATGGAGCAATCCTCACAGCTTACTCTCCGTGTCTGTAAACCGGTTCTCGTAAACTGGAAGTGACGTCATTGACGGAAGTGACGGGATGTAACATTATTCTCGGTAGTACAGGGCGCGTCCCCAACAGTTATAGTATTAGAACAGAGCTAGCCTCTGCCCTCTGGTGCACAAATATTATTAAATTAAAAAATAAACATAGAAAATAAGTATTTTCTTGAAGTCGCTCTAAAGAAGGCGAAAATCCACTTCACTTCAAAACTTTACGTAAGGAGCAAACAGAAATAGTTTGGAGAAGATCAACGTTAAAAGTAAAGAGAAAACAGCCAGCAAAATTTGTGTTTCACTAGCAAGCAGTTTTTAGAGTATCGGAATAGGAAGCTGTGTTACAATGAAGTATATAAAAACAAGGATTTGATGGAGACCACTAGAAGAACGAGTCAAACAAGCCAGAAAAAAAAACAAAAAAAACAGGCAACAGATCACATAATTTTTAAGGAGAAATACCATCAGGATGCTGGCAACATTAAGTCTGTGAAAGAGAAGATACGGATGAAAAATAGAGTGGAGTCAATTATGATTACTACGATAATATCCCATTGACTACTGTACATGCATTAACCGTTATCCTCGAGTGGTCTCCGCGTCTTGATGATTGGTGACTTGTGTGTAAAGAAAAGTCAGAACCTTCAACACCAATACCACACAATCGAAATTTATGTAACTAGAATGCCACACCGTCGAACGCTTTTGAAATGTCAAGCGCAACGACTTTTCCTTCTCGTGAATTACCTATAAACCGACAGATCCGCTCAGTTATAGCAGTTAACAGTTGAACGAAAACCAGAAAGGTCATATTAAGCAGGCTCAGATTTTCCAGATAATCAATAGTCCTGTTGACCAATCTTTCAAAAATATTGCTAATAACAGGACAAAGACTATCAGGAAGATGCTTAGTTCTATAAGACTGTCCACTAGCATTTTTGAAGATAGACACAACAGCGTAGTCTTTATAATAAGAAGGGAACCATGATTTTTATAAAGAGATAGAATCATTTTTAGAAGGTGAGAAAATAGCTAAGGGGATCAACATTTAAGAACAGCAGTTAAAATTGAATCAGGACTAGAAAGTTTAGATTGTACAAGATTTAATTTTTTTCAAATCAATAATAAAAAATGTTTCCCAAGTCCAAGTTACCTACATCTAAAATTTCAAGTGTTT
>NC_136489.1:155787378-155792378 GCF_053919585.1 Euprymna scolopes | reverse complement strand
ATTATTATTATTATTATTATTATTATTATTATTATTATTATTACATGCACCATTTAAAATGTGTTCGGAAGTGATTATTAGCGATTACTTACTAGCCATAAAATCTAGTGTTTCCTGGGGTCTAATGAGAAGTTCCTGAAAGTTTCCAGTACACTGTGGGTCTAGATTTCATTTCGAATCTCTTAGCTTTATATCAACAGGCGTTAACCACTGATTATTATTTGTCGATAACAACTCCGGAAGTTTATTGAAGTAGTAGTAGTAGAAGTTGAACTACTATTAATTCTATCAGACGTAATATTGCTAAGTCAATCAGTAACCCTCGTGTGCAACATCATTCAGAGACATACGGAAATATGATCCAATCCTACCTCACAGAAAACATCACAGGCCATCCCAATCAACCTTACGGTAGTTAGAGATCTTTCTATGGAAGGTCGGATTTTTAGGTTTAGTGAAGGTTTTCAAGAGCTTAGCTTGGCCTACAAAACTTAATACACTTATTTTCATCGTTAATAATTGCTTTCTTTCTCTCTATGCTAACAGATGTCAGTTCTTTTATTTCTTTTTTATGCCGGCTTCAAATAACCAAAAGTTTTTAGACCAATCAGAAAACAGGTTAATTATTTTTTTCAAGGTTAACTATTCTATTCCCAGTTTACATTTAATACAAACATCAGAAATACAACACCACCGATTAATTGAAGACTTAACAGAAAAGGTCACTTTCAATATAAAAATAAACACAATAATCTGAAGAATTCGATCGAGCCGAGGAGAAAACAGATTAATATTCAGGAATAGAATATATAAAAAGACCAACGAAGGATGGTTGATGACGTTCGTTATCAAGAATAGCGGGTAGGGAAAGTAACAATTTGAGATAAGTCATGAGAAAGAGGCAAGATACAACAGTTTTTACCCACTAGATTTGTATGATTAGAGTGGAAGAATCAGAAAATGAGGGGCCTAAAATTTACCAAAATACAGAAATGAAGTTTGATACATAAACTTCAATGCATTATCAATATTACTGGATATAGTATCAACAATTGAGCAATATTTTTCAAAAGGTGAACGATACAAAAATGAATTAATACGAAGAAAAATGTTGCAAAAACAATCGAAGAAAGATTTTAAAAAAAAAGGCACCCATGATATTCAAGAAATGGGGCTATCCTTGTGAAGATAAAGAGCAAAGACAGAAAAATGTGTACTAAAGTTTAAGCTTACAACTATCCACATATAAATCGTTTCTGTAATATAAGAATACAGATTGCACTTACAACAAGGCCGATAGCCATTAGTCGCGTGCTCTCTTGTAATGAATGAATGCGTGAATGTAGGATTGACATGAAATTCTTAAAGATAAACTAAAATGACCGAAAAATGGGCTGAAATGACTTAAATAAATAAAAAGTAAATGACTTAGAATGACTTTAATGAACTTAAGGATGAATTGAATGACCTTAAGAATGACTTGAATGCTTAAAAAAACTGGAATCCTTCAAAAACAACTTGAATGATCTGGAGAATAACTTGAATAGCTTGGAAAATGACTGGTTGAAAAGTGGGTGATCATTTTACATTAAATTAATACATCAAAGCGATCCCCCACGTTATATCACAAAAATTATTTGATTAAGGTAATTTGAAACGTTATATGCGGCCAAGGAAAAGTTACAAACATAAGTACAGCATGTCGTAAGGACAGATACTCCCCTTTGATCTTGGCCAAAAGGTCAAGAAAAGGGTATTTATTTGCTCCCCCACCGAGCAAATTAGGCACAAAACCGATTTTTTTATGTCAGGAGTAAAGGGGAAATAGGGGACCAGCTCCCCGGGAAGTAGGGGAGCTGGATAGTGACAATTGGTATGAAGGGTTGCCCCTACATTGACCAAGGTCTTATATGTGGGGCTGACCCCACATATGGTCTTTGCTAGCAGTATCTGCCGTGAGAACTCTACACTTTGATCTTGGCCAAAATGCCAAGAAAAGGGTATTTATTTGCTCCCCCACCGAGCAAATTAGGCGCAAGGCCGATTTTTAATGTGAGTAGTGAAGGGGAAAAGGGGACCAACTCCTCGTGGAGTAGGGGAGCTAGATAGTGACAATTGGTTTGAAGGGTAGACCCTACATTGACCAAGGTTTTATATGTGGGGCTGCCCCCACATATAGTCTTTGCTTGCAGTATCTGCCGGAACAGATTCTACATTTGATCCTGGCCAAAAGGCCAAGAAAAAAACTTATAACGCTAAGAACAGCATCTATTAACAACAGACCTTTAATCTTAACCAAAAAGGCCAAGCACAAAAGTGTTACGGACAGACCGACAGTCCGACAGTCCGACAGACCGATCGACAGACCGACGGAGTGATTTATAGAGTCGCTTGCACGCGACTAAAAAGCAAGGATGTGAGGAGATTTGCAAAAGTGAAAAGTCTGGGCATCGGGAAAGTTTGTTCTGGGACGCCTGTTGTAAATATGAAATATAATTGTTGTGTGGATTAGAGAAAGGTATTATAATGAAAAAGGAGAAAATTTAGAATCACTTCAAGACAAATAAAGTTTGAAAGAGACCGCACTACCAGCATTCAGTCCCCTGTACTCAAAGCAAGCTAGTTTTAAAAAGTCCCTCAATAGTCCAACGGAGATTGAAAGGTTGTAGTAGGTTCGCTGACAAAATGTCTACCCCTAAACTGGTTATACGGTTAAGCGGAACCCTAATTTGGATTTTTGACATCATTACTCATTAAACAAGGCAAATATAACGTTTCTCCCAAAAGTAAAAAACCAGCAAGACACCTTAAAGACTTCGTTGTTAGTCACGAGTGACCTGGAGCTCTACAATAAAATAGGAGGGGAAGACGTCCTAGTAATATCTACATACTCACATATATGTAAAACTATAGCGTTTCTCTTTTTCTATTTTGTCATTTGTTTAAGAAAACCTTATAATAAAATCGTATTTATACAACAATAAAATAATAGAATAATTAACATGTATTAATAAAAACACCCAACTGCAACTTAACAAATAAGTCATATCTACATCATCGTATTTCTATTGTAACAACTAATTAATCTTTACTAAAAAAATCTATTTTACTCTGTTCAAATCAGAAAGTCGCAATGAACGATATAAACGTTCGCTTTGCGTTGAAATCCCAATAAAAAGAATAAACCGTACGACTTTTCGTTGATTGTTAATCCTTGTACTATAAATATTTTTCATTTTTTTTCAATCAGAAAGACGCTATCAACGAGATATAATTCTTATTAAATGCGAAAAAGATTTAAAAAAAAAATTAAAAAGAAGAAAAATAATGGTTCAAACGAGAACTTCTTTCCCGCGACAAAATTAATCTGTAATTTTTACCGTTCTTTCTTTCTCTCGGCTGTAAAACAGAAAACAAAAAAAAAAAACCTAAATAACACCTCGCGCTTCCAACTTGTCATTTTCATAGCTGTTACTGTCCTCTTGTGCAAACTAAGGTCATGCATATATATATATATATATATATATATATATATATATATATATATATATATATATATATATATATATATATAAAAGAAAGAAAATTAAAACTCTTATGAGAATGAAAATTAAGACTGTAAGTTGAACTTTACAATCCAAAAATTCGATTGAATACTCCAAAAATCAATTGTTCTTTGGAGTATTCAGTCGAACAATAAGTTCGGATTGTAAAGGTCAATTTACAATTTTAATTTTCTTTCTCTTATAATAAGCTCTACTCTCTATTGCGTATTGAGTTTTTTTATTCGGTTGGGATTACTGGTATTTATATTAGGTTGAAGATTACCATTGCGTATATCAGGTAAACACTACATCGCTTTTATTTCATTACTTATATATATATATATATATATATATATATATATATATATAGATATTAACTGTAGCGTCTCTAAATCAAAATACGCTAACGGAAACAATTTACTGCACGAGCGTCGCCCTTTTAAAATTCATCATTCAATAAAATAAAAAGCTATAGCAAACATCTAAATGACTACTTTAAATACAGTTCCTGATTTCAAAAAAAGAAAAACCAAAAGGTAATTATATATCTATATATTTTTAAATCAAATTTATTATGTAAATTCAAAAATATATTTTTTTCTACTCATTTCTATCTCTAACCTATACCAATTTTCTTAATAATTTTCTTATAAATTTTATATCCAAACCTTTTACTTCAATTTTTCAGATTCATCTGCCTTACTTTTAATGCTAGGTTTATTTTTGGTGTCTTTTCAATTCAATAGAAATCCTCCTAAATTTTCTGATGAGGAGACCGTGCTTACCAAAAAAACTATGTATAATTATTCTACGTGACTTCATGTATACCACAAATAAAAAGCACGGATTTCCGAAACGATCGTACAGATAATTGACTTTGTTGTTGTTCCTTCTTATGAAACTGATTTTTAATTTAATTAAATTTTGATTTTTAAATTTTAAAAATTTTAAAACTTTTAAATTATAAATCACATTACTTAATATATATATATATGTATATATATATATATATATATATATATATATATATATATATATATATATATATATATATATATATTCTAATAAAACCGATGATGAAGGTTCTCATATTGGATTTTTCTATTTTTACTATTAGGTCCCATTTGACTAGGGACGGATTTCTCTTTGGATTACTGCACTGCCCGGAAATAAAAACAATTTTCATTATTTGAGGTGTTTTGAAAACTTTCCAATCGGATTAAAAGCATCGTCACGCTGGACTTATTTTGGAATACATTCTATCTAAGGGACTATTTTGCATTTTATATCAACTCTAGAAGAGTTTCATTCAAGCTGAAATATTATGCGCGGTTTGTTTTTATATTAGTTTTTTCCATATCAAATATTTTTTCATTTTTTTATTTGGCAATTTATAACAACAATAAATTGCGGTTTCACTTAATGCCTTAACTAGCAAATTCTAGCATTGCGAAA
>NC_136489.1:155724878-155779878 GCF_053919585.1 Euprymna scolopes | reverse complement strand
ATATATATATATATATATATATATATATATATATATATATATATATATACAACTTTTGTTCCTTCAGCTATAATCGAAACCGAAACCAAAACTTATGAAGAATTTTTAGAAAATTATTTATTACAAGAAATGGAAGTACATAGCAATTAAACGACCCGGATGTAAGCGTTACACAGAAAATAACACAAATGCTATCGTATTAATATATTGATTATTTGTCAAAATCTCCAATTTTTCCATTTTTAGTCGCGTGCAAGCGACTCTATAAGTTACTCCCTCGGTCCGTAGGTCGGACGGTCTATCGGTCGGTCCGTCGGTTGGTGGGTCGGTCTGTCGGTGGTCGGTCTGTCGGTAAAACTTTTGTGCTTGGCCTTTTTGGTTAAGATCAAAGGTCTGTTGTTAATAGATGCTGTTCTTAGGGTACGTCAACAATGTAACGGCTCGCATCGATGCCAAGCGCTGGCTTGAACTCGACGAGTCATATTTTGTGGAGAACATTGATCCGCCACTGCCTAGGGAGAAAAGAATTTTTTTCTAGCGATACTAGCAGTAGCGAGGATGATCATATGGATCACACGCCTTAAGCGAGTCCGCGAAGGGATATCTGTTCCGGATCGGGATCTAATCGTCTACTTAAACATCAGCTTAAAGTAAAGATCAGATGCGATTGGAAGAGTTTGCCTCGAGTGGGCTTTGACAAGAGATGGGTGCATGACGCCAGCTTGTGCATCCGACGAGGTGCCAAGTTTGAATTCGTGTTACCACCATAAGCATGGCACACGCGGTACTGGGTGCTACGGAGCCCATCCCGCTAGGTTAGACAAATAAAAAGTAAAGAGACTCTTGACTGGTGGTACAAATGAGATCCTGTCCCTCGATTGTTTGGGGTTTTTTTTGCACTAGAGACCTTCCGGGGCTACCCTACTACTACCCCCCTATCTTTTTGTTTTATCACCCCCTGGTCACTCCCTACTCGAAGGTCGCCCCCCATCTTCCCCTTTTTTGTTTTTGACAATTATTTATTTTTCCTCCCTACACCCGATAAGAATTCTTCCCAATCCCCACTAAGGATCTTCCCGCTTGTTTTCGGTGCCCTGGAAAACAGTAGGTGATCTAACTTTCTTGATTAGCTCAGGGAGGGACCTTACTAACAATGTACTAGGCAATTTTATTTTTTGTATATTTTTCTAGGTTCCCCACTCCACAACACGAACTGTTTCTCTTCCAAATTCAAGAACTTTTTATTTTCCAATGAATTGAAATTTTTTCACACGCACACACACACACACACACACACACACACACACACACAGATTGCAAATATATTCTTTTTTGCAAAAACGCTGGGGTTTTCATTAGTTAGTTTACAGTCCACAGAGTGGATGAGGTATTGTGGTAAATGCTGCCTGTCAAGAGTAAAGTCGCTAAAGACTCCAATTTTTACTTTAGTAACAAAGACCCTGCAACACTTCCCATCCCACTTCTTGTATGGCCTTGTGACTAAGTTTGTTTACGAATGTTAATTTTTTTATTTTTTTTTTTAATTTCTCATTATTTAATTGTAAATTTTTCATTACGGAAATAAACTATATAAACAAGATCAAAGTGTAGCATCTGTTCCAGCAGATACTGGAAGCAAATACCATATGTAGGAGGAAACTCCACATATAAGACCTTGGTCAATGTAGGGGAAACCCTTCATACCAATTGTCACTATCCAGCTCCCCTACTCTCCGGGGAGTTGTCCCCATTTCCCCTTCACTCCTCACATTAAAAATCGGCCTTGTGCATAATTTGCTCGGTGGGGGAGCAAATAAATACCAGTCTTTTCTTGGCCTTTTAGCAAGATCAAAGTGTAGTCTTTGCTCTTACTACATGCTGTACTTATGTTTGTAACTGTGTGATATAAAGTGGGGTATCACTTTTCTGCATTAATTAAATGTAAAATGATCACCCATTTTACAACCAATCAGTCTCAAAGCCATTCAAGTCATTCTCCAGATCATTCAAGTTGTTTTTGAAGAATTCCAGTTATTTTTTAAGCATTCAAGTCATTTTTAAGGTCATTCAATTGATCATTAAGTTCATTAAAGTCATTCTAAGTGATTTCTTTTTATTTATTTAAGTCATTTCATCCCATTTTTCGGTCATTTTTGTTTATCTTTAAGAATTCCATGTCAATCCTACATTCACGCATTCATTCATTACACGAGAGCACGTGACTAATGGCTATCGGCCTTGGTATGTATTTTTTTAATTTATATCGCTATTTCTATGTATCGATTATTTCATGCATTATTTATCTTTCAGTTTCATTTCTTGCTTATTGTCGTTCTAGCTTTTTCCCCTCATCCTCTTCTTTTTCTTTTTACTTCTATTTCAATCAACTTCCTTTTAACACAGCTCTCATATTTATTATGCTTAAGTCGTTTTCGATTTCGGTCCATCTTTCCATTTCTCTTTTAAAATCTATCAGAGTCTCCTGCCCTTTCTTTTCGCCAACATTTTTGCACATACGTTTGCAATCAATCTGACACCGTGATAGTCTAATTATGTTGTGCGTTTCTCTAAATCGCCTAAACACTCGTGTCGTTTATTATGTCGCGTAGATAACACACTTGAATGTGAAATATACAAGTTAAGGCCCCTCGCCAAAATTTTACAAGAAACACTCGTCTAGCTGAAAACACTATCAATAATTCCCCCTACTCTTTGTCTGTGTCTAAACCTAAACTTAGATTCCATGAACAAAGCTTCTTTCTTTGAACTGCGCGCCTGTGGAATTGTCTTCCGTTTTACTGCTTTCCAGCTGCCTGCAATATGGTTGTCTTCAAGTTCAACGTAATCAAGTCCTTGATAAGCCGTCCCACTTAAGTTAAAAAAATTACTAAATTTCCATTACTAACGATTAATATATTGTCCAATTGACTACAGTACACTCTTAACCCTTATCCTCGAGTGGTCTCTGGATCTTAATGTGGTGATGCCTATGTAAAAAAAAAGGTACATGGGAAGAACTAGGGTCATGCAGAGACATGGAGAAATATAGTTGGACGTGATTAAAAGAGAAAGACTGGATGTTTTCTAATCTATTTCAGCTACGCTAAGCAAACGCGTTGTAAACCGACCGGCCTGGTGCAGGGGAAGGACTAATTACTATACAATGTATCGCAAAGAAATTAAAACTGTTGAAACACAAAATATGTGGGTCGTTATTATTATAATATCTACGTCGTCCCTTAAATAAGCTTCCAGATTTTTATTGTATAGGCATTTAAAATTGTCGTAGACACTTGAAAATTCAGGTTGTTATTGCCATACATCTTACGAGATGACTGACCAATTTTTATAGTAACAATTAAACAGCTACAGCAGGAATTGGAATACATCATACAAAAGCCTGATTGCTACAACTTGTGAATTTCAAAAATGCTGTCTGGACGTGAGGGCATTTCAGAAAACGGTATGAAATAAAATTCTGCTTTAAACTTGAAACAAAGCCTCGAGATTTGATATAAAGGGTATTGAGATTTTTTTTAAACGGTTATCGGCCATACATTTGGGCGTAAAGCGGTCAAAAGTTATACGATTTGACCTTCAAAAACTGTATCAAACTCCTCCACCAATTTTGGGTCTAATAACCTGAAATTTTAGATGTAGGGTACTTGGACATGGATCAAACTATTTCATTTGATTAGAGCCCAAAACTTTGAATATTAAGGGGTCAAAATTGGAGTGAAATTTTAAAAAATCTACTCTGCGGTCTCTACCAAATTACTCAGTCAATTTTTGGTCTAAACATTTAAGATTTGACATAAAGTGTATTCAGACATAGTATAAGCGTTTTAATTAGTTTTTAGCCGAGAATTTTACAGCCAAGAGGTTAACATTCAAAAGATTTTACCTTTACGGTCTCTAGCAAACTATTCAGCTAATTTGGGGTCTAAACATTTGAAATTTTATATTAAGGGTAGTCAGACAGGTATCAAGCTTTTTAATCAGTTTTTTGGGGCGAGACTTTGGCTTCCAAGGGGTCAAAGTGTAAAGAGTTGATCTTATAAGATTCTACCAAACTCCTCTGCCAATTTTAGGTCTAAACACGTGAAATGTTAGATCTAGCTTACCTGGATATGACTCTAACTTTTTAATATCTATATACATATGTACATAAAGTTAAAAAAAAAAAAAGAGTTCACATGGCCGGGATTTTATAAAGAACAACGCAATATTTTATTGTCATTCAAATCGGTAGTCATGGCCTATTTTTTTTATTGAAATCATTTTATTTCCCGCTCTAGTCGGGGGACTCACCGAAGTTCACCGAGGGAACGCTCCATATGCCTCGACGCCGTTGCTTAGTTTACTTTACGTTGTAGTCCATATTGCGCTGAAACTAGCCTACTGTTGATTTTATAAGACCATTTTCATATATAATGGCTTTAATAAAAGTTTAAAATGCAAAACCCAAGTGTCATGCTTCACCTCTGCTCTAAACAGAAACATTAATTTCGAACGCATCACTGTCTTATCAAAGAGCCTTCTGTTGACTTTATTTACCGGCTCTTCCGTTATTGGCGGTGATAAAACTTCTTAAATGCACTTCTGACTTTAGGTTTTGGAAAAATACTAACGTTGGTCACAATCGGCTGTTTCATCTTTAATCGGATTAATTTAGTACGAATTGTCAATACCTATTTTAAAACACTGCCACACAAATAAAAATATTTGTTGTGAAATTTCCCCCTCAAACAAACGCCCCAGCCATTTCGGAGTCTGTAGAAAAGAAACTTACACCCACACACACACACACAAGGCTCACACACACATTTAAACGCATAGAGAGGGTTTTGTTTGTATATACAAGGTGGCCTATTTTAAAGTAACCCGCTCTCTATAATCTTACTCTAATCAGGGTTTTTTTTTTTCAGATTAAGCGGTCCACTTAAAAGTAGACCGATCTCTCTCATTTTTCTCTTACTGACCAACTGACACCACAAGACAAAATGTATTTTTTTTCTAACAAGATGGCGCTACATGCCACAGTCTCTCAGATCAGTGACACGAGTTCATGACATGTTTACGGAAGAGAGAATAACAAGCAAAGGGTTATGGCCATGACGTTCCAAGGACTTGTCATCATGTGATTTTTATCTTTAGCTGATTTTAAAACAAAGATGACGTTTTTAAAAACACATGATGTGTTTATTTCTTCTTCGACCGGTCGGTGATTTTCTTAGTCAGGAATTCAAATTTTTACATTCTATGTTTCAAAGGTGACCGCCTCGCTTCCAGACGTTCGACTGTCCATCTCTCGACCCCAGACTGTCGTCTGTCGTCCTCAGACTCTCTATGCTTAGCTCTAAAGTTTCTAACTATATCGAGAACTTCTCATTTTCCATGACGTCATACACATATTAAAACATGTGTCTTCTTTCACGTGTTCTGGAAATGCGTGTCCAATACATTTTCCTTTGTTTACAAATAATCCTCACAATTGACACAAAATAAAGAACATTACCAACGCTATCAGGAGAATCACCAGAGAAGATCTACAGGCAGTATCTGCAGATGTTGTTAAACGTGTCCAGAAATTCATAGATGTCAACGGAGAGCACTTCCAGCATCTTTTATAACACTACTGTCTGGGCTACATAAATACACACACACACACACACACACACACATATATATATATATATATATATATATATATATATATATATATATATACTCGGGTTTTTTTTTATTCAAAAGTAATGGACTAGTGAATTCAACGAGGTTGTTAGATAGTGCTCAATAAAAAGAGCTGATAATACTTGTTTATTGTTATATAAACATGCTCACATCTCGCTGCTACAAACAGACACTTGTTTCAATCAAACAATATATATCATCAGGCAGCGACTTGACTATTCAAATGTTCATTGAATAAACTAAACAGTTTATTCAATGGACATTTGAATAGTCAAGTCGCTGCCTGATGATATATGTTCTTTGATTGAAACAAGTGGCTGTTTGTAGCAGCGAGATGTGAGCATGTTTATATAACAATAAACAAGTATATATACACTTGTGCCCGATATTATTCATACCCCTCGGATCTTTGAGATTTCTATAAGAATATTGCTCAAACCAGAAGGTAGACAATATTAAAGGAATTTCAAACAATAAATCAAGCATAAGCATTTAATTTAAACTCAACAAATAAATAAATTATGCAAGTTTGAAACAGTATACAAAGAAAAACAATAATGGCACTAGTTCAAAATTATTCATACCTCTCTTACTAATAGTCAATAGCATGCCCTTTATTCTTAATAACTGCCTGTAACCGTTTTGGATATTTATCAACAAGGTTTTTACAAGCATCAACACTGATTTTTTACCATTCTTCAATGCAGTAGTTCTCCAAATCCCTCAAATTTCTAGGTTTCCGCTTTTTAACCTTAGTTTTCAATATGTGCCAGAGGTTTTCGATAGGGTTCAGGTCGGGACTCTGGCTAGGCCATTCCAAAATATTAATTTGATTATCCTCAAACCATTTCTTGACTATTTTGGCAGTATGTTTTGGATCATTATCCTGTTGAAGGACCCAGTTTGGTCCTAAATGGAGCTTCTCCGCATCCTGTCTAATGTTTTTCTGGAGTATCTCCAAATATTGCTCCTTCTTCATGGTTCCATCTATCTTGACCAAACTACCTGGACCACTAGCCGAAAAGGAGCCCCAAAACATTAGGCTACCACCACCATGTTTCACCGTGGGTATGGTGTTCTTTGGGTTGTAAGCTTCTCCTTTCTTCCTCCAAACGTAAGAAGCATCCATATGGCCAAACAATTCAATTTTTGTTTCGTCAGTCCACAAAATACTTGAGAAAACGGACTCTGAAGAATTCACATGGGTCCTAGCAAACTTTAGACGTGCTGCAAGGTGTTTTCCGGTGTGCAATGGAGTCCTTCTTGGTCTTCTTCCTTTCAGACCATTTTCATGCAGAGTTCTTTGCAATGTTTGCCTTGATATTTTTATGCCAGAAGACTCCAGATTTTCTAAAATGTCCTTAGTAGTGGTGGTTGGATTTGCATTAACACTGCTTACAATATCCCTGGTGGCTCTAGCAGACAGTTTCCTTTTCCTTCCTCTACCAATCAAGTTGTTTGTTGTGTGGTGGCTCTGGAATTTTTTGATGATGCTCTGTACTGTTGCTGTAGGGACCTCAAATTTCTTGGAAATTGACTTGTAAGCTAAACCATCCTTATGTGAATTCACAATTTTAGTCCTAAGATCATTACTAAGCTCTTTTTTCTTCCCCATTCTAATAATTTTTATTCTTTTATTGGTTTTCAGTTGATATCATTTTAATTTCTGAAAAATGCAAAAAACGAAATGAAATTAATCAAAGGTTGTATAAAAGCATTCAAAATAAGAATCAAACAGGAAACAAACAGTCAGAAACTCGATTAATACTGAAAAAATAAGGGGGTATGATTATTTTTGAACATTGCAGATTTTATAAATAGCTGTATATTTCTTTTATTACAAGTATCCCGAGATTTTAAAATGACGAAAATGATCAGAAGAGGTTTATTAAGAATATGTATCAATATGGACGTAAACAATAAATTCTTACAAAGTTACATCTAATAAACTCAATTTTCAAGGAGGGGTATGAATAATATCGGGCACAAGTGTATATATATATATATATATATACACTATATATATGTATATATATATCTGTATATATATATATATATATATATATATATATATATATATATATATATATTCTGTGGAAGTTTTAAAAGCCAAAAGCAATGCGGAAAAAGGACCGGAATCACAAGAGCATAGAAAACAAAAACAAACAAATAAATATACGGCTATGTTTGAGTAGAAAATGTCTAACTGTTTATTCATTTATCTTTCCTTACCTCGTTACATACATAATTTGCAACTAAGCTGTTGGTATGTCTGGTGTATATAAATCCAGTGATCGTGTGGAACTTTGATTCAAATTAGTTTCAAATTAATTATACAACAAGGCGAGGAATGGTAGATGAATAAACAGTTATACTTTTCTCTACTCGAACATACCCGTCTATTTGTTTGTTTGTTTTTTTCTTACTCTCATGATTCCGGTCCTTTCCGCATTGCTTTTGGCTTTTAAAACTTCCAAATTTTTCTTCACCAGCAATGCTTCAAGCAAACTATCATTTACTTTTATATATATATATATATATATATGTGTGTGTGTGTGTGTGTGTGTGTGTGTGTGTAGAATGTGTCTGCATATTTGTATATATAAAAATGTCAAAACATATTTCATGTAAAAGATCGGTAATTGTCACATTTTACAACAGAGCATATTAAAGTAAAAAATTTCAATTACCATGTCTTTAGTCATTTATTTATCACGAAATTTAAAATAATTCAACGTAAACATTAGCAAAATTACAATTTTTGTGAAATTCATTCATGGTAAAATAACGGTTAATTTTTAAATGTTGCTATAAATGCTCATTGTTTCCTCTTGATAGGACTATATAAGTCATAGTTAATTTTGTTAATTAGTTGGTTAGAATATTGATACGATTTTAAAAGCTTTAATGTTTATACCAGTATCATTCAAACAGGGTATGCTTGAATATATAGTTAAGTAGCAGTTTTAGTCATTAAGAAATGCTTAAAAGCTTTAACGCTAATTCATGTTTCGACCAAATTCAAACAATTATTACAGTTTATAGATCACTTTCTCAGTTATATTGTGAAAAACTAAGTTTCAATGTTCATTCAGTAAAATAAAGGTTATGATGAATTTACTGGTGTTCAAAATCGTATAAAAACGTAAGGAGGAGAGTCACATTTTTATGACTGATTTCCATAGCAACCACGTCGCGTCAGCGACTACTGTTGCTAGCAAGTCACCGTGCAAAGAGAATAACAAGTCACCGTGAAAAGAGAATAACAAGAGAAACAGAGAGAATGAAATATGTAAAGGGCGATAATTGGGGGGGATTTCATTGAAAGCAGACGAGTGCCGTACATTGTTTTACATATGTGCAAATGTTATGCTTATGGGGGCAAAAGAATAAAACTGAAATTAAACAAAGAACAATTGAATTTACTAGAAGCCTGGAAAAATCATAAATTACAATAGAAATAAACGAGCATGAAAATTAACAGTGTTAATTTAGTAAAAAATGTAATAAATTTATAACTTTAAATATTGCAGCATTAAGAATTGATTATATAATGTTATGAATTGAATTTAAAGTATTATTAAAGTTGATATATTTTAAGTTATAAATTTATTATATTTTTTACTAGAATATCTTGTCCTTTTCTTTTCCAGTTTTAACAACTAGTCCTTTACTTTTCCATGTTTAAGCTTAACCATATTACTTTCATGCTTGCTTGTTTCTACTGTAATATTACTAATGGCATAATACAAAATTATGCAATGCTGTAATACGAGGTGGGTTGTTGCTGATTTGATTTTATAGAATTTTGTATATAATTTATTAGATATTATGTTGTCTACTTATTATAATCCGATGTTCAATCCTGCCAGATTCTGAGATCTCAGCTGAATTTCTCCACTGAGGCGATAGGACTTTCTAATGAATAAATTTACCGCGTTGATCCTACCTACCGCAACACATGTACATGAACGATAGATGTAGACTTTCTTAATAGAACTTAATATACCGTTGATTACTTATGGCGGCTCGTTTACGTGACTTCATATATATCAATATTCATTTCCATTTAAAGATTAATTCACAATGCTTGAGAGAAAATACGCTAGTCTATGAAGCCAAGGTAAGCTTTGTATACTGGGTACGAATCTGCCGACCAGCAATAATGATTACTTCCCGGAAGGATGATTGCGTCAATAGGAAACACTATTGAAAGTATTAAAAATATAATTATTTATCGAAAAATATAATATATGCACTTTCTCTCCCTCTGTATATATATATATATATATATATATATATATATATATATATATATATATATATATATATATGTATGTATAACTACTTCATTTACTCACATAAAATTAATATACAAAATAAAAAATTCATGCGTAAACTTTAAGTATTTACTTCAAAAGTGGTCAATACGTAGGTAGAGCTAGTTAGTAATTTATAAAATATATATGGCGATTAAGCTACACTGAATATTAGCGTTTCATCCACTCTAGGATTCTTCAGGGGATAAATATATATATATATATATATATATATATATATATATATATATATACATACTAGCTGTACCCTGCCACGCGTTGCTGTGGCTCAAATTGCGCAATGGAAAAAGTTCCAACATGAGAAAAAGGATGTTTCTTATAGGTTTAATTTTCCATTTTGCATGGGTACACCGTTTTTGTTGTTCCATTTTCTTTGCTGATATAGAGAGTTTCCGTTGTGGGGTACTCTTGAATATGTAATATATATTGTCCATGTGAAAAACAGTCAGTGTGTAACTGTAAGGCCCACAATTGTAAAGATTGTTCCCTGTGCTTTGTTGATGGTTATTGCAAATGACAATAAAATTGGAAAGTTCAATTTCCTAAAGTGTAATGATGTATCCGGTGGAATTATAGGAATTCATGGAATGAAGATATATTCATCTGTGAAAGGTCCTGTTAAGATTGTTGTTTCTATGATATTGTTTGTTAATTTTTTTTTACTGCAAGCTATGTGCCATTGCAAATCTTAGATTGGTTTATATTTCACAACATGATAATTAGTACACCAAATTTCAGTTGCAATACATGCGGTGGCATCCCTGGCAAATACAGTTGTTTGATAATTAACCACTTTATCTGCTTTCACAACAGTGTCGATGGATTTGTATTTGACTACCTCACTTGGAATTTTACATTGAATAATAGCGTTAAGTTCATGGGCATCTTTGTATTGACCTGCAAGAATAGCTTATTCACTCAGTCAAATGGAATTCTTATAATTTGAATATCTGCAAAAACATTTTAAACTAACTATTCTTTTGATAGAAATAAAATTACAGAAATTACAGAAGTTAAAATCAAAGAATTTTGCCCTTAACTCTGATCAGCTGGCACTTTTTCGTACCCAATTTCCCACAAGTGATGCAAAAGTTTTTGTGCGGTCGAACAGTCGGCAACTGGACATGCATATTTTGAGTTAAGTTTAATAGCTTCACATGGAACAAAAAAGTAGAGTATTTGAGGCAAGCATTTATTTCATCTGCTGGTGTTGATTGAAGAATAACAGGTAACATTTGTCTGAAATCTCCTGCAAGCAATATTACTGCATTCCTAAATGGTCTGACATTGCCACGCAAATCTTGCAAGGATCGACCAAGAGCCTCAAGTGATTTTTTGCGTACCATTGTGCATTCATCCTAAACAATAAGTTTGCATTTCTGCAATATTTTTCCCCATATTGGATGTTTTTGAGATGTCGAATATGAGATTTTTGAAAAATTGAATGTTTTAAAGTAGAATAAATAATTCTTCAACTTGGAAAGCAATGTCGCAGGTATTCGTCATGCAGCAAGGAATAAGGCTATGTCATTTTGTTACCAAATGGCTGCCAAAATCAATTTAATTAGAAAGGGTTTACCAGTTACTTCTGGTGCTGTTAAAGGTAGCAGTAATTTCCAAATAACTTCTATTCTCACAGTCAGTAAATTAGGTGACTAAAATAGGATTTATCCATGTTTTGACAATGCCTTATTCACTGTAATTAATTTAGGAGACTAAAATAGGATGAGGGATTAGAGATGGACAGATAGAGAGTAAGATATATAGATAGAAAAGAGAAAGTGAGAGGAAAATAGAGAAAGAGAAGGAGATAGAGAGATAAAGGGATTGATAGATAAACAGAGAGAGGGGGAGAGTTAGAAACAGAGAGGGATGAGACAGAGGAAAGGAGAGAGATAGAGGGGCTTAGAGAGAGAAAGGGGCTCAAAGAGAGATGGAGAGGGTGATATAGAGAGAAATATAGATTGAGAGAGGGAAAGGGAGAGATGGATAGAGAGATATTAAGAGAGGAAGAGAGAGGGGAGAGAAACAGAAGGTGAACTACACTTCACCGTTTGTTTCCTCGTTCAGTAGAGAAGAAATCTGGGGCAATTTTAATGTTTTGTTATTATCCAGAGTACCCCTTTTTTTTGGGGGGGGCTAGATTTTCATCACATTAGAAACCGACCGGGTTATCTGTACTTTCATTTAACAAATTAATAAAAGAAAAACGGGTTTGTATTACTGTACACATAGATTCGAAAAAGTTGTCAAAAAACAAATAAATGTTATCAAAGGCAAGATAAATTACTTTTCTACCAAACTGGATATATGTTTTGTGTTTTTATTCAATGTAACATATTTATTCAGCTCGAAAAACATACAGTGTTTACCGATGTATTGGAACATTCAAGATGGCGTCTGATTCTCTCTTTAACACGGTAAGTTTGGGAAAAGGTGTTATAAATAAAAAACCGGATAAAATACTGGTAAAAACTCGCTCAGTATATGGAACCGGGACATATGTTGACATATATCCGGCGGGTTTTTAATAGTATTTTGTATAGTTTTTTTATTTATAACACCTTTTCCCAAACTTACGACGTTAAAGAGGGTGTGAGATGCCATCTTGAATTTTTGAATACATCGATTAACACTGTATGTTTTTCGAGCTGAATAAATATGTTACATTGAATAAAAACACAAAAAATATATCCAGTTTGGCAGAAAAGTAACTTATCTTGCTTTTGATAACATTTATTTGTTATATATTTGTTTTTGACAACTTTTTCGAATCTCGTGTTATTTTTAGTCCGAAAATAAAGAAGAAATCCTTCCCGACTGGTCAAATGTTTTTGGCGATAATTTGGGATGAAACGATAAATTAATTTTCTTTAGAAAATTCGTTCGGGTAAGGAGCGGCGTGAATAGACTCCTCGAATTTTTTTTGTCTTTTTCTTGGAGCTCTCCGGAAACGGTGAATCTTCAATGTCACTGTCAAAATTAGTTCCGGGGTAGACGCTACATTACAATTGAAATTTACTAATTTTTAAATAAAAACGTAAAAAAAAAGTTAATAAAAAAATTGTTGCTTATGTGCGCATAAAAAACTTTTTTTTTTCTAGCTTAGGTCCAACTTGGAATCACCCTCCCCCCCTCAACCTCCAAATCTTAAGAACAGCTTCCGGAATAAACATCACTTTTGGAGGGGGGGGATATTTAAAAAAAAAAGTCGACAAAAGTCGTCATTTAAAAATAAATTTAAAATCAAATGTTTGTAAAAGTGAGAAATTATTAATAAATGTTTAGTAACATTTTTCGGTGCTAATGCATAGAGTGATCCGCGCTATTTTTTAAATTGTGTTTTTTTTTATTCCAAAAAACTCAAAAAGCAAGCGACAAACTATTTTTTGGCCTCATATAATAAAGAAAAAATGTGTAAATTAAAAAATATGGAAGATAAACAAATGAATTATGTTTTTTTTTACTTACTAAACAGAAAATGAAATCTTTCGTCGATTCGTGGCTGTGAAATGAATCGAACCGGAAGTTCAGTTTTATCAACAGAACAGATTCGCAGTAACGGTTAAAAAAATATATTTATTTTATTTAATATATTAATTTTAATAATTCGCGAGATAAATTTATTTTAATAACATAAAAACATGCCTCGACTCTAAAAATGGGTTGTCTGAAAATTTCAAATAAATTGGTAACGTAGAAATATGGTTTTATTCGTTTAGAACAAACCAACATTTACATTTATATATATATATATATATATATATATATATATATATTTATATATATATATATATATACATTTAAAAAACAAACAAAAGCAATACACACGCTGCTCCCCATATAAAAATATCTCCCATGAAATCGAACATTTCCCAAATTATACCTAAAAAACACGCGGCTTTTTTTCTCTCTAAAGCATGCATTACTTCTAGCTAGTCTAAAGTTAATACGTAACACTAAAGGTATTACTTCTTAACCAGTGTTTATACGAGTTAAAATAATCAGACTTTCAAATTTGATAAAAGTTCCATTATAGCATATTTATTATGGGGTGGAGATGGAATGCTCGAAATTCTAGCTCGAGGTAGATAAAGGCTAAAAGTATCCATGCATTAACATGGGAGGGGGAGACTGTCTTCAAGTACTATCCTAAGCTGGGAATGGGGCAACGGACTTATACTAAGTAAATATTAATAAGTCCTTCTCACCTTTTTTCCTTCTTTTTTTTTAAATGGAGAGTAGATAATGCATGTGGATGTGTTATCAGCAGCACCAGTAACTCTCGCATCTCCTTATTTGTCCTTCAGTCCTCATTTCCAATGAGTGATCACCTAAGAATGCTGTCCTATCAGCAGGTGAAAAGTACCGGGGCTGCTGTATTGAAATTTGGTGAATGGATTCTGGACCATTCAGTAGTTTCAGGTACAGCCTCTCGATGCCATACTAGTGGGTAATTGTTACGGCTTTACCTTATCATATGCTACAAAAAAGGAATTCTCCTCTTTTTCTCTCTTACTTTCCCTCTCTGTCCTCTTCCAACCAAGTCTATCGACCTGCTCCACAAATCCCAAAACCTCAACATGACAAATCTAAAAAAAAAAACACGAATAAACCTAGAATCCCATCATCCAACGTAGACCCCTACTACCAGTTCCCAACCTTCCAGGTGTTGAAACACAATTACAGGAGACGAAACCAGACATATTCTTTCGAAATGAAACTGGAATAGGGCCAACCACTTCCCTAGACGAATTCATAAGTAAAGGATACTCTATATCAAAATCTAAATCTGACCCTCAAGATCGCCATGGGCATCGAATATGTGCCTACATTTAAGATGACTTCCATATGGTAGGGATGTCTCCAGAGAAGACCCTAATTTACCTTATATGTGCTTCCGGGGTTGCACTAGCTTACACAAGTGCATTATATGTGTCCTCTATCGCACCCCCACAACAGTGTGGTTAGTATCCTTAAGAGCATATCTGAGAAAATTGACCACATCCTGTGTGCTCATCGTTCGGCAAACATTCACATTTGCGGTGACTGCAATGTCACTAATGTGGAATGGCTGACCCACTCAAATAAGACCAATGACGAGGAGTCGTTGTGTCATGATTTTGCCATTGCCTATGACCTCACTCAGTGTTTCCGATACTACCGGTCAGTATGCAAGCCTTCTAGCCCTTTTCCTCGCAACTTCCCCTGAGCTATGTTCATGTTCTGTTCTATCTCCTCTGGGATCCTCCGACAACTCCGTTGTAGCAGTTAAGATAAAAATGAAATGTAATAAGTTCTCAGACGTACCTCTCCACCGTACAGTATATCGATACTCTATGGCTGACTGGGATAGCTTCCGTGCATTCATATCTGATCTACCTCTGCATTCCATGTTTAAAAAGGATGCGTCATCTATAGTATCAGACCTGACCGAATGGTTAATTGTAGGAATAGACCAATTCATACCATCCAAAAAATTCCAACAAATACCTAACAGTCAGCCATGATTCTCCCCAGAATATGCTGCTGCCATCGAACAGAAATCACTTTTTCCATAGCTACAATCGTAATAGATGTACTGAGGTTAAAGCTGTTTCAGGACTGCCAGCAACCACTGTAAAAGAGTAATAAAAAATGCAAGAGAGCTAGCTATATGCTCAGTCCGTTAAATCCAAAGTAGCTGAGCAGCGGCTTGGTTCCCATCAGTTTTGGCAAATAGCAAACAGGATCCTGAACAGAAGCGTGCGTTCTATCCCGACCATCATCAATGGACCTGAGGTCATTTCGTCAGCATCAGACAAGGCCAAACTATTTGACAAGAACTTTGCAGCTAATTCTACCCTATGCGACGAAGGTCATCAACTTCCCGTATTCCCTCTTATAACAGACAACACGCTATGCAACATACAAATATATGTGTGTGAAGTTGCCAAGCTAATCAAGAACCTTGATTCCAGTAAAGCAACTGGCCCTGACGGTATTCCGGTTATAGTGCTGAAGAAGCTCCAACCAGAACTTGCCCCCATACTTACAAAACTGTTTAAGCGTTGCCTTAAGGAGAAGTGCTTTCCAACACCCTGGAAAACCTCATCAGTATGCCCTGTATTTAAGAATTCAGGTGAAAAGTCATCTCCCTCTCATTACAGACCAATAAGTCTCCTGTGTGTCATGAGTAAGTTGTTGGAATCCATATTAAATAAAGAAGTAGTCAACAACCTCAGCAGAAATAACCTTCTTAGTGACATGCAATATGGTTTCCGTTCCGCAAGATCTACAGCTTAGTGCTAACGGTTATATCCCATAGGATTAGCGAATCTCTTGACAAAGGCTTCCTTTCCAGGACAATTGCTCTTGACATACCGAAGGCCTTCGATAAGGTATGGCGTAACTGCTTACTTGACAAGATGTCCTGCTACGGTATCACTGGAAATGTTTTCTAAATCATTAAATCATTTCTCTCCCCAATAGGTTCATAAGAGTAGTGGTTGATGGGCAGAAATCAGAGGTCCACAGCATTAATGCTGGAGTCCCTCAGGGGTCAGTCCTGGGCCCAACTCTCTTCCTGATCTACATCAATGATCTCCCAAAAACATTAAATCATTCGTTGACATTTATGCGGATGGCACGCCCATCTATGGCAACACATCAAAGGCGGTAAATGACAAAGTTCTCTCTAATTCTCTCTCCTCTGATATTGAGCGCGTGGGAGAAGAGTCAGTCGGTCACTTTTAGTGCATCCAAAACTAAGCTTCTATCTTTACATTATCAACGCTCCGAACCCCATCTGGCATCAATTGAAATGGATGACTCTCGTCTAGGGGAGACCCCATGTTTTGACAAGCTTCTGGGTTTGACTTTTACTCCTGATCTGCAATGTAACATGTACATCAGGTATGTTGCCAAGGACGCTGGGAAATGATGGGATCATTCTACCGCTCCAGAATATATCTTACTACTGATGCAATTCTTTATCTGTATAAAAGCCAAGTACGTCCAAGTGTAGAGTACTGCTGCCACATCTGGGCAGGAGCTGCTAAAAACAGCTTATCCTGCCTTGACAGAGTACAAAATAGACTTCGTAGCTTAGTGAGGGATGCCCTTTTCTCTTCCATGCAGCCTCTCTCCAACAGAAGAGACGTTGCGAGTCTATCCTTGTTTTATCGTTATTTCCATGGAAAGTGCTCGCCCCCCCCGCCAGTTTTTCACGAGAAACACCCGTCTATCTGAAAATATTGTCAATATTTTCCCCACTCTTATCTGTGCCCAAATCCAAACGTAGATTCCATGAGCAGAGTTTCTTTCTCAGAAGTGCACGGCTACGGAACTCTCTTCCGTTTGCCTGTTTCCCACCTGGCTACAACTTGAATGTCTTTAAGTCCAACATAAACAAATTCCTGACAAACCGCCCCCTTAAGTAATGACACATTATCAAATCTCCAATAATAATGATTACTATAATACTATCTCATTGATTACTGTACACGCAATAACCCTTATCCCTGAGTAGCTTTCGGGCCTTGATAATTCGTGACCTCCGTGTATATATATATGCGTGTGTGTGTGTTGTTTATTTGTTTTTGTTAGCGATAATTTTTCAATGAATTCAATTATTTATACGAAAGTGCATTTTACCTAAATGCGAGTTGGGAATAATTTTTCCGTTTGACCAATTTGGTACCTCCAAATGGGGAGCGGCATATGTATTGCTTTTGATTTTTGGTTCATTAAATAAGTGGATAATTATACTTAATATATATATATATATATATATATATATATATATATATATATATATATATATATTAGCATGGAAACCCAACGTTGACCTGGACTGAATGATGATCAACGATATTTCACACTCCTATATTTTTATTGTCATCGAAATCCGTGAAATCGCCCGAGAGGAAGCTTCACATGCCTCCATGCAGTAACTTATCCAAAATATATGTTAGTCTACATTGCACTCTAGAGAACCTACTGTTTTTTTTTTATAAAATTATTTTATATAAACTTCTTTCTAGTGAACGAAAAAAGAAAACATTAAGAAATTTACGTGCAGGTTTGAACCTACAGACCACAAGCAAAAAAAAAAGTAAATTTTCAAGTCTCTGGATTTGATAAAAAGAAATAAGGAATTTATGTGCTGAGTTTGAATCTACAGACACAAAAAAGCCGTTTCGGAGTCTATAAGGAACGAACTTTCACACACACACACAGTTGCATTTATATATATATATATAGATATATATATATATATATATATATATAAAATTTTGTTATAGGAAAGCCTTTAAAAAATATCTTAGTGACCTCTGAAAATTTAAACTTCTTTATGCTCTACGGACCCATGGTTCGAATTCTTGTAATGCAGAGCCAACTCTCTTTTCCTTAGTTGAAAAAAAAAGAAGCATATTTTCAATACTCGCAAAAGGTCGTAGGTTGCAGCGATCGGAACGTTATGCTTATAACACCTAAGATGAGAATAATAGTCCAATTACTCCACCTAACACAAGCAAACGTGACATATGTTTTGCATTAGTTCTGACATTGCAAAACTCAACCAATAAAACTATTTTGAACCATAGCGTATGTAACATGTATAGCTGAGATTTATTTAGTAGTGTCCGACTCTATAACTGGCAAACGGACAGTCATCTCATGATACTAATTAGACATCAATTACTGGCCAAAAAAGTACAAATATGTATCTATTTTAATCAAATTATAATGTCGTTTCGTTTCAAAGATATTTATTCTGACAATAACATGAATAATGTGTCTGTCTTTCGTCTCATATTCAAATTAGTTATGACATTTAATCAAGCAAGCGAACGTGATGAACATATTTATAACTCATAATAACGATGAAAACCTGACAATTAATTAGAGAAATAATTACTTTTAAATAATATGCAATTTAAACATGTATTTGCCAACGCATGTAGCGCTTGTCAATAAAAGTTCAAAAAGAAAATGTTAATAATTATTTAATGTTTAAGTTTAAATAAATCATCTTAAATAGTTGCAGAATTAATAAAAGGAAGCGTCTGGGAAGAGTAATCGTTGGAGAACTCCAGTAGTTAATTAAGTTTTATGCCGTTATTACTCTGCTGCTATGTAATAGTTTACTTTTATTCTAGTTTACTTAAATGAAAATAAAAAGCAACAACATGACAGTTTTAGTGTAGTTTCTGTTAAAGATTTTGGACTGTACTTAATTGTAAGACCAGAAAGGAGAGAGAATATGAATGCAAGAATGTGCCGACTTCATATGTTGACTATTGTCTCAATCACTCTAACTAATGCCATTATGATGCGGAAGGAAACCTTACTTTTTCATCCATTTGTAAACGTGACAAGAAAATAAAGAGACCACTATTTGCTCTCTGGGAAATTATATTAAATCTTTAAATTCCGTTTATCCACTGAGGTTACTCCTCTAACTTCACAGTCATCAATCATTCCTAGTATATCGCCTTAAACTTATTTTTCATAATCTGGACTTATTATATAGCATTGCTCTTTAATATAGAGCAATTCCTACCGCTTCTTTACGAACTTATGCGGTATCATTGTTTATACTAGTGTAAGCACACGTAATGTTAAAATTTACATCAAATTATATGTTGTTTATACAACCTGATATTGAATCAAAAGCATTCGCTCATATTATAAACACTGTTGATTAGGCGCTATCAGTTTAGTTTGGCTTTTCTTTGCATTTAAAAATATGATGCATATATTTAAAGAGGTCAAACCACTGACTCCATAGCCATCAATCATTCCTATTGTGTCTCTTTCGACCACTTAACGATATGTATGTTGTAATGATTGAAGCACTTAATTCTACATTTTTTATAATTTTGATCATTAGTTTATCAGTCCTTAGTTTATTATAGTTTTAAAAGTTATAATAGTGTTCTTGTTGGCATCGGTTTATCTCGCAATTGTATCGTCTGCTATTACTATGCAAGCATATTCAGAATTAACAGGACCTGTAGTATAAGCTCAAATTTATCTAGAGTCTGAATGCAGTGGCTCTGTTGCAGTTCTCTTCACTGTTAGTCTCCTCTTTTCACTATTAGTGTTGGAACAGCTTTTACAGCCCTTCTTAAGCGGCTGTGGTCTTCAGTCACGTACAAACACCCTGTTTGGACACATTCCCTTCTTCTTATGACTCGCTTTAAGACACTTTTAAAGCGTAGAACAGAGCTTCTAGTTGTTTGTGATATCCTTCGAAAGACTCTCATTGTTAATTCTCCTAAGATGATCAAGCAACCTAAGTTGTCGTTGGATGAGCAGCGCAAATATTATTTTGGTGTGAGCCTGACGAATGTCTGTGTTGTTTGAGGCATTAGATTCTTAGGTAAATTCTTCGGTTCGCTTGAGGTTACATATGTTAAAAGTGTAAATGGTGTTATCTTTCCAGAAGTAGAGGGACCACAATTCACTGCTCAAAAACAGTGTACCTTCGTCTATGAATTTCTGGTTAGAATCTTATTGTTTTAAACTTTTTTGTCGGAGGAGTTATGGATATTGCTGCTGTGCCATTAGGTTTATGGAGTTCTGCATCCAGGGAGAGACTGTTGAATATGATAGAACAGAGGTGTGTGGCGTATTATATAATCTCAACGACGTATTTTCCGTTAGAATTAATGCTTATATATTGTCGGAGTATGAGAGTATTTTTATGCAGATAATCATCTCTGTATTCAAGCACAAAGAAGTTGATGAGTCGTTTCAATATTTCTTCAAGTTATGCCATCAGTGCTGCATCATCGGCGACGCACATTTCACGTAAAAGTATATGCTGTAGTTTCGTCTTAGTTCGAGACTTGTAAGTTTAAAGAGGCTTCCATAATTTCTGATATAGAGGTATGACCGGAACTCCAAAGAGTGTTGAGGCAGGTACAGACCTTTGTTTTACTCCTGTCTTAATGTAAAAGACTATGAAAAAGAGAGATTATCCTCTACGGTACCCTTCATGTCCTCATAAAAAGATGGGAAAATGGTCAATGGAATCATCAGTAGCAGCGGGACAAAGACATTATTCGGACCATCGTACATGATACTCTTAGAACCATCGGAGAAGATTCCAAATAATTAAGCATCGAATCGTCAGCAGAAGATTGAAATTTTCTTTCTATTGGCAAAGTCAATGGCCTTGGTTATAACATCGAAATATGCCTATAGCGGTTTTCTCCGTGTCATTTCATTTTCCTGAATTTGTCGCGGTATCGATGTCGATGAGTGATCTCCGTGCTCTAAACGTATACTTACAATCGAATTATACAGGCTCAGCTAGAAACTACAACCGACCAAGGACAAAATGTAAATAAGCAAAGAAGGAAGTGTCCACGTGTGTGTGCAATATGTGGCTATACGATTTACCTCCAAACGGAATCTCGAAGATGGCGGCCATGAATTTATAAAATGTAGTCTCGTAGAATAGCACGAGATCTCATCGTCCATTGCACACATATGCAAATGAATTGGAGTCAATTTTCTAATAAAATGGCTGTTGGCAGAGGTGGTGGGGAGAACGCGTGCGGGAAGTTGAGAGAGAAAGTTAACAGTGACGAATTCTAGCTAGACTTTTGCTAATTTATTTATTGCTGTTTAGCAGCCCATTTAACTGCATAAACCGAGCGAAAATCTTCACAGCAACACTATAAAGTGCCATTCTACGCTAGTAAGTTCAGCTGCCGTGGTGTGAGCTAAATGCTATGATTACGCCAGTAGTTATTGGTACAGCGCCGAGAGATCCGTGTGGTTTCCGTGTGTGAAGTTACTGTCTTCGCAGCAGCATATTCTTATTATATTGATTGCTGATTTGAATTAAAAAATGCTAGCCACAATGCAATTCGATTTTTTTTGTGTTGATGTCCTTTCCAAAACTGGTCACTGCGGAGTTGTAGATGGCATCAAGGATGTCATCATGCCTCTCTTTGGTATTAACTGCAGGACACCTTTTTATAGGTGCCATCGATACTGTTGAGGAATGGCTGTGATTAATGTGAATAATTATAGAGACTTTTCAGCTTGATTTTATTCATAAACTTTGATTTGAAACGGATTTAACTGCCAACAATGAGTGGGCACTATTACAAGCACTGTAGTAGATACAAGTAATAAGTACGACGTGCCAGCACCAACCAAAGCAGGCGGACAGTGGCACGTTAGCACCTTTTTAGTTAGAGTTGCCTATCGTGACGCGCACGTTAGATTGCCACAGGGAATACGGTGATCTCACCACCCGAGGGCATATCATAGCGTTTCTATCCTCTTACTTGTAAATCATTTCTCCTCGTTTTTTGTTTAACGCTGCAAAAAGCGGCATTGAAGTGGCAACTCTCCAATTGTTAGAGGGATCCGGTATGGAGATCATGAACTGCTCACACATCAAAATTCTACTCTCGACGTCACTGATACTGTGGGAAAAAGTAATATGCAATACATTCGAAAACGGCTTAGCTGAACGAGTTGCCATAAAGATTTAATTGTGATATTTAACAGTCCTAAAGGGATAACACTCTTTTCTTTGTGTGTTTACTATCTAAATAATGATTCCTGTCGTAAATACTCACAAAACAAATGGGCCATAATTCACTGGCTGAGTTTCACGTTGTTATTGCGGATCTAATAGGCACACTCATGCCATGACCAGTGAGGTCCTGGATACGACCTTAAACTATATCCAGTGGTGAGGCCCCAGCTTGCGGGCTTTGGAGAGTGTGGAGCCACACTTCAATTGCTATCGCTCACAGGTCCACTCTGACCCGGAGTGGTAGTACCTGTTAGGGTCCCAACTATGGGACCCTAACAGAAACCGACCTGAAAACAACAAATATATTCAGAAACCGAAAATATATAACAGAAACGACCTGAAAACAACAAATATATTCTATTTAAAAAAAAACACACACAAAAGAAGCGTTGAACCTAAGGTCGACTGGGCCTTTGTCCTGTAAGTGCTTGTCCATTGGCTGATTAGGAAGGGAACGGTTGAAACTAGGAAGATGATTGGCTAAATAAAAATAGAGTGTGCGTATATAAAAACGCGAGACAACCGCAACTCTTTGCAAAAGACTGACGAATCTAAGCGTGGATGAAACTAGGAATATTCTGTATAGCTTACTTGCCATAGATATTTTTATAACTTACTATATATATATATAATTTTTATCGCGTTTACAGTTCAAGAACCCATTAAAATTTCACCGTGTTATGTGCAATTACTAATAAAGTTACAAAATGATAAGTAAATGGAATAGAGGTACAAATGAAAAGCAGAAGGAAAAACAGAGAAACGAAAAAAAAAACAAATAAAAAACCCCAGAGATATAAGGAGGCAGAGATATGTTGTATTATAAGACAAGTAAACCGAGAGGACGAGAGATGACATAGTTCAAGTCTTCGTTTCTAATCGGTATCTTCTACTCCAATTAAAATGAAAAGCAAATTACACTAACGACTGTTCACTAAAACGTACTTGAAAGATTCTTTGCAGTTTATAACCTTCAATTTCTGCAAAAATATATGTAGACTCATTTAGGATATCTCTAGAATTCTTTAATGAACTCTAAATTTCGAGCATCGTGTTTTGATCTCTAGAAAATAATTAGCATGTCATAATTTCTCCTTGAGATAAATTCTGGTATGCTTTTATGTTTACAAAACAATCAACCAGAACATAACCTATCAAAATATTGATGGAGTAAACTGCAACTTTCTTTCTAAATATAATTATCAGTAAGAGTAGATATAGACTAAGCTCCAATCTATGATCATCCCTCGCCAAACTTTCACAAGAAACACTCGTCTCGCTGAAAACACTATCAATATTCGCCCCCACTCTTTATCTGTACCTAAACCTAAACGTAGATCCCATGAACAAAGTTTCTTTCTTAGAACTGCACGCATGTGGAACTGTTTTCCGTTTGCCTGTTTTCCGACTGACTACAATATGATTGTCTTCAAGTCTAACGTAAACAAGTTCTTGATGAGCCGTTCCACGTAAGTTAACAAATTTACCGAATTTCCGTTACTAACGATTACTATATTATCCAATTGACTACTATACACGCTTTAACCCTTATCCTCGAGTGGTCTTTGGATCTTGATAAGCGGTGATGCCTATGTAAACAAAAAGTCATTGCTCGCGATTTTATGGTTCTCTTTACGTATATTACTTGTTTTTTTAAATATGAGCCACGTTTCAAACTTAAATATAATTAGTCATTAGACTAACAAATAAATCCGAAACAAAGAGGATAGGGAATAATATATCAGACGCTTCTGAGAATAACATACTTCAGAAACTTGTCAGAAGAGGCAAGAATAAAAACGCCACCTCAAGACAACCAACCGTAAGACAATCAGAGACCCCTTCCAGTAGCTCAAGCGAGACCATCCCAGCGAAAGACAACACTGACAATCCTCCTCCCAACAACGCCAGCAAGAGAAAACTGCAGGAATCAGAGGAGGAAACCGGTTCGGAAGAGGAGGTGATCGAACCTGCCTCAGGGAGTAATAAAGACAAGAGGGAGAGGAAGGCCAAGAAGAGGAGAGCAAGAGGAGACTCAAGTAGCCCCCTCGGATGGACACTAACAATGAAGTCCAGCCAGAGGGGAAGGTTCCTGAAACGCCTGCAACTACATCCACTATGCAGGTGGAAAGGAAAGCTCTACATTAATGTGACTCTTGGTATTAAAAAAAAATCTATGATAAAAATACTTTATGGCAACCTACCTGCCATATCTATTACCATCAGAGAGCAACGTCTACGATTTGGAGGAGTTCACAAGAACTGCTGAGGAATTTATTACTGTGGACTCCACGGCACGGTTGCACGAGAATATGACGACCTAGATCCACGTATATCCAGCAAATTCCACATGACGCCAACTGTGATCCTCCAGATCTGAGGCATCTGATGAAAGACAGGAAAATTAGGAAGAGAGAGATTCATATCGAGAAGAGAGAATATAGATGAAAAAAAAATAAAAACTAAGTTTCCTGGATAATTTTTTTTATTTATTACATTTTCACCCCAAACAAGGCACATTGCCACTTTGGTGTAGGGGACTACTATCAGGAACATAAGCAACTCGTATACTATAGGGAGTTGGGCAACAAGATGTCGGTTCACGTTACACGTGAACTTTTGCATGTCAGTATAATTTGGGAAGCAGGGACCCGGAAAGGAATTCCAAAGTCTAGCGGTTCTGGGGAAGAAACTACTGGAGTAGAAAGCTCTCTTACATCTAGGGGTCTCTACTGTGTAGGAGTGGGATATAGCTGCTTGTCGGGTTTGTCAAGGGTATTTACGTCCTGTGGGCACAAGTGGTTGCAATTCGTCAGAGCATTCACCATTAAAATACTTGTAGGACAGGCAGAGTGATGCAACATTTTGTCGGTGGAGCAGAGGCTGAAGCTTAGTTGACATTGTATTCTATTTGGTTATAGGAAATACAAGAATGTCATCAGGATTCCATTCGTGCCGCAAATAAACAAATGCGCCATATATACTCCTATAAAGTTGTTTAAATTGTATTGATATTCATATTAAACCCCTTTTTTCTGTTCATTTAAAATTAAAATACAACGTTGTTTTATCTGGATCGTGGAATTGCATTCATCTGTAAAAGATCTAGCTGATTTGCATATTCTTTTACATTCATTTTAATTAATTTCCCATTAGTTTTTCGGTTTTTTGATGCGATGATCATCTTTAGTTTACTATTACGTATACGTATATTCATGCAGATGTTCCACATGATTTGTACTTGCGTAATATTTGCGTAACAAGTTTATGGTAAATACGGAACTCTTTCTATATATATATATTTATATATGCTTGGTTGGTTGTTTTTGATTTACGGCATATCAACCCTTTTCAGGTTATTTCGTGCCGAATCCAAAGATTTTGAAGAAAATTTTTTTTATAGAATATATTTGATGTTTTCAAGTCGGTTTTCATTTATTCCCAAGTTGGGGCCCTAACAGGTACTACCATTCCGGGTCAGAGTGGACCTGGGAGCAATGGCAATTAAAGGGTGGCTCCACACTCCCCAAAGATCGCAAGCTGGGGCGTCACACCTGGATATAGTTTGAGGTCATATCCACGACCATATTTATATACACACACGCACACACACGCACACACACACACATAAACACACACGCACGCACACACACACACACACACACACACCCTACCCCACCCTAAAGGAAAAGAAAAAAACATTAGCAGAAAGAGATAGCGACTACAGCGAGGTCAGCGTCTCCCTGGACAAGCCAAATAAAAAAGCAATAAAAATTCAGCATAACAATGAATAATAAACACTTACAAGCCTCCACCCCTTGGTAAAACTTCAAATTAACTACGAAAATCGCTATTTTTACACATTTGAAAATAATTTCTGACGAGGACGCATCACAGATCGTCTGAAACGCGCGTAAACGATTTCAATGACTGAAAAACATTATGACAATGATCCAAACATAATTCTCAATGAAAAACCAAGACACGGAATAATAAAATAATGTTAAAAAATACACATTGTTGGTGACTACTCCCTTATTTAAATATATATATATATTCGTATATATATACATTTATAAATATATATATATGCGTATATATATATATATATATATGTATGCGTATGTATTTTTTGCTTAACAAATTTTGCATACCAAACTTTTACTCAGTTTTTGGTTTACAGACATGAAACTTAATATAAAGGGTATTGTAACCCATGCAAAACTTATTATTTGAATTTTAGCCAGAGAAAATCGGTGCAAAATGTGAAAATTGAAAAAATAAAATTTGCCAGATGAAAGTCGAATGACAGCATTATGAATATCCATGCGTAACCTAATAGGTGTTGGTTTATGTTTTAATTTTTAGCCTTGCAGTAAACATGTCTTCAGAGCTCAGACATTAACGTCAAAGGATAAACTCGTAAGTTAAACGTGTTGTTTCGATTCTCGGTGGGGGCGCACAAGTCATTTATCTTTAATTTTTAAATTATTACTATATGTTGGGTCGAATATAATATAATAAATAGGAAATGTGCATTAATTAAAATATTATATTTAAGTTTATTTTACGATTGGGCAATGCGAGGCGCATTGTTGTTCATTTATAAATTAAAAATTATGAAATATAAAAAATAGAAATATTGATAAAATCTTTGATTAGGAGTGCATGCATGTCTTAATTTCTCTGCATCTTTTTTACTTGAAAAAGTAGATTCTTATGCGGAGATTTAAGCCTGTAAAATTGCAGACGATTATTTCAACAGTTTATATGTACTTAATCACCGAGTTCGAACCAATCAAATCTAAACTAACCTTTTAGCCAGGAACCAGAGATTTACTCTAATAATAAATCAAAGTCTAATACGGTGTTATCAATTATGTACGAATTATACAATCTGTTCAGTCAGTCCCGGGAGGATCAAAGCACATGCAAATGTTGTACCCTTTCATTGCATATTAAGTCTTCTTTAATCTGGTAAAAATATTTGATCAAAAGTGAAAAGAAATCTGGTAATATGTGTATTGTTTTTGGAAACGAAGGCAATCAGGTCATACAATAGGAATCCTATGTTAATAATTGTAAGTTTTAAATCACGATCTATGTTTAGAAGTATTCTGACTCCTGCATTGAGCATTAGTCAATGAATATTTGATACAAATTTTAATTACACCAAGAAAATCATTTCACTTGACCAAATAAAGATTGCTCAATAATTAGGTTACAGTCTATTTGTGTGTGCTATCTCTTGGCAGTACATCGCAAACGAAGATTCTATGAAGGTAGTTTTCCACATCGACTGCAGGCACGCTTGTGGCTGGCGAGCCCTGTGCGGGATAAGCAGGTGCGACCACAGCGGCTGCAGTCAAACGTCACGTAAGGTGGAGCTGCTGAGGCATTTTGAATTTTTCTTCTGCAGCGCTTCTCCCGCAGATTCTCTGTGCGGGAGATCTCAACGGAGGCTACAGCCTGGTGAACAGTAATTCGCAAGATAACACGGTTAGAAGCGAGAGTAGACCACAGGAGGTGGTCAATGTGCCATATATATATATATATATATATATATATATATATATATATATATATTATTTGAAAAGGAAAACCGAGAATTAATAAAATAGTAATCAAGGTTCGTCCCTATTTCAGGGGACATCATCAGGATTTCGTAGCAAAAATGTAGAAGAAAAGATTACAGACCACATGCGCGTGAAAAACGAAAAACTCCTAATAATTTTTCCTACGAAATCCTGATGATGTCCCCTGAAATAGGGACGAAACGTTGATTACTATTTTATTAATTCCCAGTTTTCCTTCTCAAATAAAATAACGTCAACCATCGTTAGTATTTTTATTTTATTTTTCTCATATATATTTATATATATATATATATATATATATATATATATATATATATATATACTTTAAAAATACTCCTAATACACTTACATATATATATATATATATATATATATATATATATATATCAATTCTTATTTAAGAAGTTCAATGTAATTACAGAAAATATAATGAATAAACGACAAAAGTCTATATTTCTAATTTCTTGATGTTGACCATCTTACAATTTATTCCGTTAATTCAGTTGACACTTACAATTCTTGCCATTATCTGATTCGTAGCACAGAATAATTCGAGAAGCTGCAAATACCTAATAGAAAATGGCGTAATGTAAGCAAACTATAAGATATTGGTAGCTTCTCTTCCAATTTCCGGATTTTTAATCATGTCCAAACGCATTTAATTCCCTTTTGCTGAATTGTTTGCTGCTATTTCTTCTGATGAGTTAACGGCAAAATAGATGCACTACTTGATATAATAACTAAGTGAATGGTGTTGTGCTACGAAACAGATACTGTCAAGAATTGTAAGTGTCAACTGAATTAAAGGAATACATTGTAAGATGATCAACATCAGGAAATTTTGAATATTGACTTTTGTCATTTATTTAATATATATATATATATATATATATATATATATATATATATATTGAATAAATGACAAATATGTATAGTAAGTTATAAAATGTATATGGCGATTAAGCTACACTGAATATTCCGCGGAATATTCAGTGTAGCATAATCGCCATATACATTTTATAACTTACTAACTAGCTCTACCTACGTATTGAGCACTTTTGAAGTAAATACTTAAAGTTTACGCATAAATCTATACTTTCGTATATTAATTTTATATGAGTAAATTTAGTAGTTATATATTTATATATATATATATATATATATATATATATATATATATAAATATATAACTACTAAATTTACTAGCAAAAGTACCCGTCGTTGACTGTGTTCAAAAACAGCCTACAGAAAATGGACTCTGATCTATGAAAGTATGATAGGTTATGAAAAGGAAGGGTTGTAAATTTAGGGTGAATTCGGGAGTATCAAAACCAAAGCAAAATATGACGAAAGTAAAAATAAAATAGATAAACGTCATAATTTATTATACCATACCTGTTCACACTGAAACACTTATCACAATATTCTGTGGATCTATATTAAACAACCTTGTTAAACTTTGTGACATATTTCCATTCTATGGAGGTCAGGTGCGAACGGACACCAAATAATTTTATCATACCATATTTCTTCAAGCTGAAACATAATTATCAAAGTATACTTACGCAGATAGATATGAAAAGTCTTTATTAAAGTGTGTACCTATTTCCATTCTATGGAGGCCAGGCGCAAACGCAGGCCCCACAATTTTATTATACATTCCCTATTTAAGTAAAACATACTTATCAAAGTATTTTTATGTACATATATATCAAAACACTTGTAAAGTTTTGTTTTAATTTTTAATTTTTTTATTTCCATATTTTGTGGCGCGAACGCAGACCCCGCAATTTTAATGAACCACCTTTCTGCCAGATCAAACCTACCCGTTCCTGTGTCTCGATACATCTTCTATTATTATATGTAATCGTTTTTTTAAAATAGTCAACCATATAGGAGTCTATTCGTGACCAGACACACACACACACACACACACAGACATTCAGCTTTATATTATATATATATATATATATATATATATATATATATATATATGTGTGTGTGTGTATAAAATAAAATTACAATTAAATTTACCAAAATGATCCAAGATGGTAAAACTAAAGTATATTATAAATATTAAAGAATTAATATTTATAAAGTAATCTCAACCAGATGTAAAGGCTCGATAAAACCAAATAAAAGATAGAGCTTTTTAAATTTATTATTTTTTTTATTTGTTTATTTATTTATTTATTTATTTATTCCATTTGGTGTCTTTTAACGCCTCTAGTTGACATTTTCTTACGTACATTTCAATTTACCTATTTTTGCCCTATATTTTTCGCGCCTTTTAACTTCATTTTGTCTGGGTCATTTTGACATTTGCTTTTCTATTTTATATTTAATTCTATCTCCATTATTTTTTCTCTTCTTCTTCACTGACTTTTTCTCTTCTTCTTCACTGACTTTTCTTAATTACATTTTGTATCTGAAGCCATGTCAAGCGCATATCTTATTTTTCTTTTATGATATTATTGGAATTTTTCCCCTTTTCCTTGTACATATTTGTGAATTATTCCATGGATTTCGGCCTTTGAGATTATTTTGGACCATCTTCCAATTACGTGATTTCCTTGGATTTTACTTGTGTGAATAGAAATTCAATTAACTTTCTTGGATTTATGTTTTTGGACTTTACCGTCATTGGATAATTTATCTTTCACCAGACTATCCATTCCCGTGAGGTCACGTTTTTCCTCACCATGTTCCCTCTGCTTCACTTTTTGTTATCAAATAAGATATTTGACTTACTTGCAGTTTCATCAAATACTTTTGTCTGCAAAATCTGATCCCGCATTTTGCTAATTCCCACCCTCTGATGACAAGGAAAGTATTTCTTCGAAAGTCCGCGAATTAAGGCTAACCTCTTATTAAGTGTTTCCTTCTAAGATTAAATATGTGTTTAACTCTTTTTCAAAGTGTTTCTTAACATGTTTTATTAACTATTTGCTCTTATATATATATATATATATATATATATATATATATATATATATATATATATATATATATATATATATATATATATATAAATTTTATTACTTGTGGAAAATAGCATGTCATTTATACGTACGGTATTCTTGTCGTTCGTAATTTAAGTAAATGTATTTTTATACTAATGCATATTTTTCAGTATCTCGATAGTGTTAGGTACTCAATTTTTTTTTTCGTAACATGTATGAATATGATATCCTGAGACTTAAAAGACGATGAATTTAATTTAAAATAATTATCTAGAAGATTCTGAATATTTTATAGAATTTTTTTAGATAAATGATGTAAGCGCCTGACAAAGAGCATAACCGGCGACAAACAAGGGGTTTTCATAGAGTGTCTTACTTAAGGAGGCGGTTTGTCAGGAGTTTGTTTATGTTGGACTTGAAGACGTCCAAGTTGTAGTCAGGTGGGAAACAGGCGTGCAGTTCTAAGAAAGAAGCTTTGCTCATGGAATCTACGTTTGGATTTAGGTACAGATAAAAAGTGGGGAATTATTGTCAGTAGTTTCAGCCAGACGGGTGTTTCTCGTGAAAGATTGGCGAGGGGGGACGAGGGATTGGAGCTCAGGCGAGCACCTGCCATGGAAATAACGATAAAACAAAGACGGGCTCGCAGAGAGGTTTCAGGGAAGAAAAACGGGCATCCCCGCTAAACAACGAAGTCTATTTTGTACTCTGTCAAGGCAGGATAGGCTGTTTTTAGCAGCGCCTGCTCAGATGTGGCAGCAGTACTCCATCCTTGGACGTACTTGGATTTTTATATAGATAGAGAATGTCATCAGTAGTGAGATATCTTCTGGAGCGGTAGCTGAATCATCTATTATGTAAGAAAAATTTAATTGACAGGAAAATTGTACATTCAGAAAATAATTCAATAAATTAAAAATACTATCACATATCTTTAAATCTAGGATTATTAATACATATTATCTAATATATATTTTTATTCTGAAATTTATTACTATAGCCTTGCAGCTGCCCACCCATACCCCCTTTAACTCACCTACGCACCTTCCCTCGCCTCACTAAATTAAAACCCTGGTGCACGACTCCCCATGTAATCCACTCCATAACCTTCATTAATTCTCATAACATCACGCTAGATCTAACAAACTACAAAGCGTGAGAAAGCGTAAACACGGTTTCCAATTGCTTATTGTAATGTTATTAGTTTATGCCTCCGTTCAGTCTCGAATGACAAAGGATATCGCTTTTTTTTTATTTTTCTTCCTTTGAAGATTGTAATGCTGGGTATGGGGCAGCCAAACCAGCTGCCAATATTGCCCCGCTTTTTTATTGAAACCAACCGAGAGCTCTTTTTAGTATCCTGGCTGTTCCCTCAAGTGCAACTGTCTGAATCTCTTTTGCACTTGGTTCTCCAGGAATATTAGTTAGGTAGGATTCAGGTTCTTCTTCATAAGTCCTGCGGCACCTATGATAACTGATATGATTGATATCTCCCTAAGATTCCAGTTTCTTTTCATATCATACATGAGACCTTGGTATTTGGTTTGTTTCTCTCTTTAAGCTCTGTTCAGACCGCCATCATAAGAAACACTCACTTCAATCAAGGTTGCAACTCTCTCTGACTTATTCCATATAACTATGTCAGGTTTCACAGCAGCATTTTCAAGGTAGGTGGCTGTAGGGATTATATGGTCATAATATCTGGTATATGTGGGCAGCTACGTGCGTAATTATGGGACAATCTTCAACCACATCTCTCCTGAATCGACACTGCTCGAATCCAGCGGCAAGAAGAAGTCCAGGACGACGGGAAACAATGCCGAGATAAGCGGAGAGCACATACAGCACCTGGAAGTTCCAAATGGTTACCCATTTAACATTGATCAGTATCAACGTTGCTTAATATCGGTGATCCAACGAGAACCGGTATGTCAACAAGATCACGCCGTCTAATAAAAGTAATACTGTGACATTAATGAACAATTCAACATTTAATTTTAAATTGTTAACATATTTAATTAAACTGCACTTTTTCGTGCCTTTGACGCATAACCGACTTCATGTGTTTGATTTTGGCTGTTTTTTTTTTTAAACTCTTCTCCTGCACACCAACTTTTTTGTTTCATATTTATGTAACTTGAAATTGATTAAACGATGAATTCAAAAGATGCATTAAAGTTATTTTGATTAGTACTCAATGAAATCATTACACAAATTTTAAAGATTAAAGGAGTAAAATCCAATAGAAAGATTCTGTTGACATTTTTATTTAAGTTTAAACAAGGTTGACTAAATACAGAACACACGCACACATACACACACACACTCTCCCCCCTCCCCCCCTCTCTCTCTCTCTCTCTCTATATATATATATATAGTCATCCACATACAGTACTGTTTCGCAGCTCATCAGTGCGGCTAGACAGGCAACTACATCAAGCCAGGATTGAAACCCGACCGTATGTACGGCAGTCCAGGCTCCTAACCATTACGCTATTGGCGGCTGCTTGAACGAGTAGTGAGTTTAACGATGTTATGACATCGTCCGAAATACCTCCGCTCGATTTGTTTACACAAAAAGCGTTGCTTATATACTAATGGGAATTCGTTTTTCACTTCTCAATATGCTCAACTCAAGGTGAGGAGCATTATAGTCATCCACATACAGTACTGTTTCGCAGCTCATCAGTGCGGCTAGACAGGCAACTACCTCAAGCCAGGATTGAAACCCGACCGTATGTACGGCAGTCAAGGCTCCTAACCATTACGCTATTGGCGGCTGCTTCAACGAGTAGTGAGTTTAACGATGTTTTGACATCGTCCGAAATACCCCCGCTCGATTTGTTTACACAAAGAGCGTTGCTTATATGCTATGCTATATATATATATATATATATATATATATATATATATATATATATATATATATATATATATATATATATATATATATATATATATATATATTCGTTCTTTGGTGTAAATAAAAGTCAAGCGGCTTGAGCAATATAAAAATGTCGAAAGAATGTTTATTTCTTGTGTTTAGGTCATTTGCATGCGCCGCTACCGTGGGTCGATGGGTGGAATTGCCGACTATCTAATCCTTGGCTACCGTAGGGTGCTAATATATCTGCAATGATTAATTGTCATGCAACGAAACAGTACTGTGCGTGACTGACTATATATATATATATATATATATATATATATATATATATATATAAACTTCAGAATGTTAGAGAGAATATATCTTATATAATTATTTCCACAGCCATACAACGTCAGAGCTCACAAGAGCTATGACAGCCAACTGACCGGAAGTCCAAGACTCGAGTTTCGCTCTTATTTGGGCTCATCAGTTAAACACATCCGAACTCGGGATTTGAAACCCGAGCCTCTTGCATGTAAGGCGAGCACTCTACCAATCTGAGCAAACATGCCAGCACTCTACCAACTGAGCAAACATGTTTGCTCAGTCAGAAAGTGGCTCGAGTTTCAAATCCCGAATTCGGATGTGTCTAACTGATGAGCCCAAATAAGGGCGAAACTCGAGTCTTGGACTTTCGGTTTGTTGGCTGCGATGTTATCTGGCTGTGGAAATAATTTTATATATATATATATATATATATATATATATATATATAATTTCTAAAAATATAATTATCCACTGACACGTGTTTCGTCGTCCACGACTCATCAGAGTGGCTGAATCTAGCGAGATTCGAAATCGGCACCTCGTAATAAGAAGCCTAAACCACGGTGCTAACCTCGCCGGATTACTAAATGTATCACTTTTACGTAGATGTTTTTATTTGTTTTTGTTAGCGATACTTTCTTGAATGAATTCAAGTATTTATACGAAAGTGCATTTTATATATATATATATATATATATATATATAAATATTTATATATATATATATATATATGCGCGCACGAGTGTGTGTGTGTATGTGTGTGTGTGTGCAGTATTATGATTAAACTCAATTGGGAGCTGTAAAGTTACCGACCACAGAAATCAAAAGAAGTATTTATATGGCAATATAGATAAAACGAATTAACTGATGAGGTGAGTTTTTAATTTATCAGATAAAGCAATCAGTAATCGTTAGAGAATATGTGAAACATTTTCAACTTATATAATATTGGATTGTTTACTTTTATTTTTGATTACAGTCTCATTAAAATTAAGACCAATTTTATTAACTTCATGAAAACATTAAAAAATACAGCCGCGGTGTCAAAATATATGATAGTAGAACTTTCACGGTGAATATTTCGAACTATAACTGATTGTTTCCGCCATGTTTAGATCCTTTCAGCTGTTCATCGAATGCTTGTAAATTGCCTAAATCCTGTTAATCCATATAACGTTTATATTTATAACACATATGTAAATGTATTAAACCTGGATGAAACGGATTTTCAATAATCAGTCTTTATTCTCCCTTGGCAATCCTCATAAAATTATCCAAACAAATATAAACCCATAATAAAAAATGTCAGATAGATGCGGTGAAGCCAATGCCGACGTATGCTGGTGTGTCTGGGGGTATCAACGTTGTCCGTTCCAACGTAGCACTTTTTTCTATGTATATTGGTAACCGTCACGTGGTATTTCCGGTAAGTACCTGATTGTGTAAATGTTTTTTATACACTCATGGGTTATTTATTGTAAAATTTCTGTTTGTTTTGGCTTTTTTATTCTTAATGTTCTTCCTTTGAAGATTGTAACATTGTGCAGGGGCAGATCTGCTTTTTATTGAAACCAACCGAGAGCGCTTTATAGTATCCTCGTTTTACCCTTAAATGCAATTGTCTAGATCTCTTTTGCACTTGGTTCACCAGGAATATTAGTAAGGTAGGACTTCAGGTTCTTCTTCATAAACCCTGTAGCACCTATGATAACTGGTATGATTGATATCTCTCTAAGATTCCAGTTTCTTTTCATATCATACATGAAACCTTGAATATTTGGTCTGTTTCTCTCTTTCAGCTCTGTTCAGACCTCCATCATTTGGGACACCCACTTCAACTGATGTTGCGCCTCTCTATAACTCATCCCGTATAACTCTGTCAGGTTTCACAGCAGCATTTACTAGGTAGGTGGCTATAGGGATTACATGGTCGCAATGTATAGTATATATAAGTCATTTCCAATTGTTCTTTCAGGTTGGTGTTCACAGGACTTGGTGCTATACTGAATGTTTAATCCGTCAGATTATCTTGACACGTATTCTTTTTTCTGGTTTCGAAACAGAATCGTGTAGATAGCAATTTTCACTGTCTCGTCTGACATAACATCCGGCCAGATAGTCGTTTTCGATTCTTGTGATGCGGACTATTTTCTAAAGGAAAAACTTTTAAACTCTTTTGAAACATTCTTCGACAATATCTCATATTTACTGATACATACAAGTTCATCTGAACGAGAACTATTTGGCTCTTATTTGCTTATTAAAGTTTATAGTTTGACGCAATGCTACAGTTTTTGATGGTGCCCTAATACGTTATCAAAGATTAATATATTATTATCCGGAATAGCATATACATATAACATATATATATATATATATATATATTGTAGGTATATGCTATTTACCTTATTTATATGTGTAGCCAATTATGATTATCTAATAAACATAATATATACATATATATGTATATATATATATATAGTAAGTTTATTAGACAAACATGATTGGCTACACATGTGCATACATGTTTCAGTGAAATCTATCTTCCCAGAGATCCACCTCATCAGCTTGACAAAAAGAAGTGACAATTTTTCGGTCTGTTGAGCTTGAACTCTTTAAATTGAGATTTCACTGAAACATGTATGCACATGTGTAAGGAATAATGTTTCTGTTATATACATACTGTATAACTGCTCTGTCTTCTATTGAGCACGCTTTAATAATCACACGGGTTTCGCTGGATTTACAAGAAGAGAACAAAATTATACTCTTGCAGAATATTTTTAGAGGTAATATTATATAAGACAATCCCATCCCAAAAAATGAAGAGTTAAATATACTTGATAGAGCAAATGGAATTTATAGTTTTCTTTTATTTAATTTCATTCAGAATACATTAATTTTCAGAGTAGCAATTTATTGTTTGAATAAAAAATACGGATCAGATTTTTTTTCTTAAAAATCTTATTGTATTTTTTATTTAAACAATAAATTTATACTATAACAATTAATGTTTCACGAAATGCAATTAATTAATTAATTAATTATATATATATATATATATATATATATATATATATATATATATATATATATATATATATATATATACTAGAATTTCAGCCCGGAACCTGCACCGTGAAAAGAACGGAAAAAACGTGATATATATATATATATATATATATATATATATATATATCTATATCTATATATATATATATATATATATATATATATATATATATATATATATATATATATATATATATACGAGAATTTCAGCCCGGCGTTGCCCGGGCTTTTGGAGACGTATGCTGAGCAAAAAAAAGTGGTAGTAGGAAGACAGGCTCGAACCTGTACCGTGAACGCGGAAAAGAACGTAAAAAAACGTGACGTCTTTGCTGTTACGACCACAGTCAAACCGGGAATGACGTAGGTTTAAGTTAAGGCTAGACGATCGAAAAGAGGGGATGACTTTCGAAAATATCGGCGAAAGCTACTGCACCCCGTAAAATGTATCCAGTTGAGGGTGAAGAAATGAATGTGTTTAGCCAATTTTTCGGTATTTGTCGTATGAAGTATCGAGCTTCAAACGATACTGATCTTGTGAAAATCCGTCGCCTCTGTCGAAAGTTTTAGGCAGACATGCAAACATACATACATACATTTATATATTCATAGCTCAAATTTTCGACCCAAACCTATTAAAAAGCTTGCCCTATCTCTGAACACCCTTTATGTACAATTTCAAATGTTTAGACCAGAAGTTGTTTGAGCAATTGAGGCCACGAGGTCAATTTTTTTTAAACTTTGACCCCTATTATGACCCCTTAACAATTATTGTATTGGGCTCAAATCAAGATATTAAATTAGATCCATGTCCAAAGAACCTATATCTACCCAAAATTGGCGGAGGAGTTTGGTAGAGTTTTCAAAGGTCAAATCGTTGAACTTTGACCTTTTAACAGCAAAATCTCTGGCCGAAAACAGATTACAAAGATTCTCCCAAATCGCAGTACCCTGTATATTAAAGTTCAAGTATGTAGACTTAAAAATGACAGTTATTGCGCAACGAAATGTACAGAGGCACACAGACACACGGACATACACACAGGTAGACTGATAGACAGGCAGACATGGTCACATTTATAGATACATAGATAAGCAGTTATGAAAAGCAAAATGAACATACCTTCATGAAGTTTATGTAATGCTGTCTTAATGAACATATGACTTTGGTTGGATTTTTAAAATGTTTGGTATTGTGTCTACGAGAAAACTCGCATTCTCTTTTGCTATGCATTGAAGTTTTCCTTTCTTATTTGTTGTGAAGATTAAAATTCGGAATTAAAGTTATGAGATGAAAAACAGCTTTTTTAAAGAGACAAATGATTGTTTTCGATCAAGACACGATCAGTGGAAAAAAAGCTAACAGTTGTTTTTTTCTGTTAGTGTTAAACTAATATCAATTGAAGATTTTACAAAATATTTTCTAATCCAGTTATTTTTCATGAGGGATCATAACTAGTCAAGTTTCCTTCAATTTGATGAATGCTAAATTATTCACGTTAGAAATTGAGTTCTTTCTATTAATTCTACTTATATTAAATACTATGCTTAAATATAGCCACTGTCACGGGGATAACATCTAGGGAATTAGGCAGCAAGATTTCTCAAGCTTATGTAATCTGGATAACAAGCCGATCATGGATGCCGTGGTGAGTTGTGCGAAGTTCTGATCTGATCTAGAAACGACTTCACGTGTTTGCCTAGTAATAGGCTAAATATATGGGCGAACATATATATTGGACAAAATAACGTGTACTACATACAAAAAGACGCGTTTTGAGACTGTTTACTATCGCTATTATTTTCAAAATCTGTAGCATTTTTGATACGTTTATATTTTGTAGTTGATTGTGAGTATACTTTCCTGTTTGTCTTGCATGTCAGAGTTTAACATACTGAGATGGTGAAAAATAGATCGAACATTTGATAACATTTCAAATCAAAAATATTCTATTCAAGAAGTTTACAAAAATAGATTGTTTCATTGTGTCCGAAAATATTATTTTCTTAACTCGTGTACATTGGTAAGTACTTTGGCTCTCGACCGTCACCTCACATCCTTGTCTAAAACCAGATATCCATTTTTAATCTCCATATTAGGGCAAATCGGCTTAAATATCCGTGATTTAATAAGTCTTACTTCATGCAAATTATCACGCTTGAGAACTTTAATTTAGATCTCTCATAAACCCCCTAGCTATATCAAAGTGTCTGTATGGCAGAAATTAAAGAAGTACAATAAGATTCTCGTTATCTTTCTATACAATACATTTTGTTGCGGATTGATCGAGCAGAGTTTATGAAAATATCTGCTCAGGATTTCTAAAAAAAAAACTCTTATTTATAATAGTCACTAATCAGGTTGTTACAGACGTCAGATATAATTCCTTTGCAAACAGAAACGTATTTGTTGTATGATTTTTTTATAATGGAACGAATTAAGGTTATGATTTTTTTTTACAAAGGAATCACCACTTATCAAGGCCCAGAGGTCACTGGAAGATAAGGGTTAAAAAGTGTACAGCGGTCAGAAGGACAATATAATAATCGTTAAAAGTTTAAATTGTGTAAGTTAGTAAGGGAAACGACTCATCAAGAACTTGTTTACGTTAGACTTGAAGACAACCATATTGTAGTCAGCTGGAAAGCAGGTAAACGGAAGACAGCTCCACAGGTGTGCAGTTCTAAGAAAGAATCTTTGTTCATAGAATCTACGTTTAGATTTAGGCACAGATAAAGAGTGGGAGAAATTATTGATAGTTTTTTTAGCCGGGCAAGTGTTTCTCGTGAATGTTTGGCAACGGCGGGACATATATTGGAGCTCAGACGAGCACTTGCCATGAAAATAACGATGAAACATTTATTGCGGACTCTTATCCTCATCTTCTAGTGGTTGTTTCCACGACGTTTCGGCCAACTATTCTTCTGGCCATCGTCAGGTGGTTTACTGCGATACGATAGGAACATCGAATCTCCTAACTGCATCCTCAGCAATTACTGCCTTCCATAGTTGTTGTCGTCCTACTACGTTTTGACCAAGTAAACCTCTGGTCGGATTTGGGTAGGATTGACACCGCTATTTTCAGACAATTCTCACCTGGAACCGTCGAGATTCAGCATCTCAATCCACGGCCAAAGGCTTAGTTGGCCAAACGTGGTGAGATAAAAAAAAATTGAAAGGCAGTAATTGTTGAGGATGCAGTTAGGAGACTCCGTGTTCCTATCCCGTCGTAGTTAACGACATAACGAAGGCCAGAAAATAGCTGGTCAAAACGTCGTGAACACAACAGCTAAAAGATGAGGATAATAGTCCGGAATAAATAAACGGATAAGAATACAAATCACTCATATCAAAAGTAATTCCAATTAATTAAATGATTAATGCGTGTTGGATTGTTGCTAATATCTGCTGACTCCGCAACTTGCGATGCAAAATGACAACACTGAAGTTTATTCCCACATACATTATTCAGTCACGGTACAGCCACGTTGACACACCGGTTCTTGCCAGATCGCTGAAGTTAAGCAACGATGAGCCTGGCCAGTACCAGATGGGTGACGATTTAGAGAGTCTAGGTCCTGTATGTACCGCGCCGAGTTGTAGAAATTTCCAGGTTGGTACGTTAAACTCAGGGGGGAAAGATACACCCGGGAATCGAGAGGAAAGCGACGCGAAACTACCGTTTTTACTTGTCTTCCAGGATTACCATGGCTCTATAATTTGGAGAAATCAGGTCGCCGACGCTGTTAATACATTTTTCTTTATATCGGAAACGATTAAAAAAATACGCATATAAACAGTATAAGAAAGGAACTTTACTTATTTTCATAACTGTTCATTTCGCACGGGAAATTTTTAGCAGGAAAACAGAATACGTAACTAGTCGAAAATATAGGGGTTCATATTTTGTGCAACCTTTGTAAAAAAAAAATGCATGGTCAGAAACAGTCATTAAACTTTTATTAATTTCGGAAAAAATTCCCTTTTCAAATGGTGGACGTAACAGATCGATTCAAAGCATGCTGTTACGTCCACCATTTGAAAAGGGAATTTTTTCCGAAATTAATAATGGATATTGTCGCAGACATAACAAGTAAGAAATTTTACCTAATACAACTGAATAAATATATGTATATATAAAAATATATGTATGCTCTTATTGATTTGTAAATCGCCACTTGTTCTCGTCTACTTTTACCAACAACGACTATATTTCATTCCTCGCATTGTGACAGCCTTCTAAATCTTTACTACGTACCATTTCCATTAAATATTTTTTGTATTTGTCGTGTTTCATTTTTTAAATGTTTATATTTACATGGATAAATTGGACATTTTTACACTACGAACTAAGCATACTGGCTGTGAATTATCAACATTTCTAGTTCAAGAAAACATCTCATCGTATTTTTAAGTCAGTCGTTGGTTTCCTTGTTTAATTGAAGCAGATGTCCCTACATGTAAGTTCTATAGACAAACTCCACTCATCCCAATGGTTTACTTCATCTCACACATGCATACCACATATTAATCCGACATAACTCTAGTACAAAAGTATATAGAAGCCAGAAGTTAATTCAAGAAAGAAATAGCACAGTTAAGAGAGAATATACGGAAACCACCAGAAAACGCATTGAAGCATAAAAATTAGAAACTCGTGACTTCTGGGAAGTCTATAACAGTGTAGTAAATAATGGGCAATCAACAATTTCCTCTAGTATCGAACAATATGCAGCAACCGAGAAGACTAATTTGCTTGCCCGTTTATTTGCCTGCCACTCTACTTTGTTCCCTGCAAAACACTCCCTCACAAATGTTACCATGCAGACCGAAACCACACTAGAGGATCTGAAAATCATCCCTTCTCAAGTATCGTAAAAAACCTAGACAGCTCAAAAGCATGCGGGCCTGGTCTCATCTAGGCTTTACTTTAAAAATGCTCCAGTTTCCTCAAAACTTTTCAACAAATGCCTTAACGAATCTTGCTTTTCTGACTGCTGGAACACCGCTTCTATGGTAGCAATTTACAAGAATTATGGCGAAAGAGCTGACTCATTAAATTATCGTTCCTATTAGCTTCTTGCATCTTTTCGCAAAAATATCCCAGTCTATAATTAATAAACTTCTAGTCCACTAACTCACAGTTGCTAAACTTTTGTCCAACCAGCAATGTGAGTTTAGATCGTTTTACTGCAGATACCATAAGTGTAATCTCTGAAAGTATATGCCATGCATTAGATAAAGCACGATAGTATTAAAGAAAAGCAGTAGCTCTAGATATATTTAAGACTTTTGACGGGGTATGGCACGATGATCTTGTCATGAAAATCAGAGCCTAAAGTATTACTGGACGAATACTTAATATAATAAAATCCTTCTTAATTAAGAGAAGAATCCAGGTGTTCTTCGATGGCTGTACGTCAAAACTATATTATATAAATGCGGGTGTATCTCAGAGGTCGATCCTTGGACCTTTATTATTCCTGATATTAATTAATTATCTCGCTGATAAAATTGGGATCGGAATATCTACTGAAGACATCACGCTCTATAACAGACGGAAGGGGAAAATAAATGGACACGTATCCAAGGCAATAGCGGAAACCTTGGAGAAAGACCTTCAGTAATGGAATGGAGTAAATGAGTGGCCAATCAATGTTGCCTAGACTAAGCTCCTTTCTATTTAAGAATTACAAGAAACCTTTCAACCACTAATAGCCATTATACAGTATACATTACCTGAATTTACTTCGTTTAAACTCCTAAGATTAACATTCACGAGAACATGACTTGGAACAGATAAAATGAGTGGATTGCTAGGTTGCTGCAAAGACATAGAGTGGATTACTAAGGCTGCTGCAAAGACAGTGAACTCTCCTTACCGTGCTAGAAGGTTACTTACGCCTGAGAGTATCCTGTTCATTTACAAAGCCTCCATTCACCAAAGTATGGAGTATTGTTGTCACATTTGGGCTCGTACATCTGCTACTAGACTTTCCTCCTTCGACAAGGTTAAGAAAATAGTCGCTAACCTAATAGGTCCCGCACTATCAGCTAGGCTTACACTGCTGTCCCATCGAGGAAATGCTGCATCCCTCTGTCTGTTAAACAAGTACTTTTAATGTTAAGTAATCTGACGAACTAGAAGCCCTTGTATCCCCTCGACAAACCTGACAAGCAGCAAAATTCCACTCCTACACAGTAGAAATTTATAGATTTAAGAAAGCCTTTTACTCTAATAGTTTCTTCCTTAGAACTGCTTTGGAATTCCCTTCCGGATTCCTGTTTTCCTGACTGTACTAATATGCAGAAGTTTTATTGTAACGTAAACAGACATATTGCTGCTCAGCTCTCTGAATATTACCCAAACAAATTATGTCCTAGATAGTATCCCTCTACATAAAAGTGGAACTATGTATTGTTTGAGTAAAAACACAATAAAAAAAACTACAACTCCCAACGTCTGTTGTTTGCTTACTTTACAGATTGCGTTAATCTAAGTCACGTTTTTTTTTAAAGTAATTTACCAATTTTCAAATGCGATTTTTTTCTAAATAATAGCAAGCAAATCTGCGCTAATTGCTACAAGCATTTGGGTTTTTTCAATCCGAAGCCATCACTAATATGGCAGAAGCACCTGATAAAATATTATAAAAGGAAGACTCCACTGTTTACTTCCTTTTTATTGTCAACAATTCCACGTTTCTCGAACCTAAAATTATAATTCAATATTAAGATGCAAAGACCCCCGGGGTAATTTAATCCTCGTTGAACGTCGATAACATACAAAGAATCCAACGCATGTAACGTCGTCTAGTTAAAAAGCAGAGTATAAATAACGAAGTTTGATTTCAGGTTGACAAGCCCTCAGTCTGGGAGGATCACATTCGAGCTCGTATAAAAATAATCAATATACATCGTATGAATAATAATTGATAATCATCATGACTTTTTTACAATTGACAGTAACTTGGTTTATACATTCATTGCGGACTGTTATCCTTATCTTCATAGTTTTTTTTTGTTTCCCCACATTTGACCAACTTATCCTTTGGCCTTTTTCAGGTTATTAACCGCGACGGCATAGGAACGCTGAGTCTTGTGACTATTCATTAATTACTGCCTTCCATAGTTGGTGTTGTCTCACCATGTTTTAGCTAACTAATAAAATCAAAGTGATAATAGTAGTGGTTTACGAGTATGTCTGGAATTGTTTTAGGCTAAAGTTTGATACGTATATTTTAGACTAGCGTGGGGTGTCCGGCGTTACCCGGGTGTTTGGAGGTCTGTGTTAGGGGTAGATTAAAACAAGCCTGTTTTAAAAACACGTTGGCCGGGTGTTTGGAGGTGTAAAAAAAAAAAAAAGTTTTCGTAGGAAGGTAGGCTTGAACCCCGAAGCCTTGACATGAAGGTGGAAACGAAATGGAATAAAACCTGAGACCGAACCATCTCGGCCACGAGCGATAAGCAACTTTATTTAACGTTTATAAAGTGAAATTGACAGGTGTGAGAAAGTTAAGTACCGTGATTTTTAACCTATTTTTGCGCTGCAAGCCAGTTTCTCTTCCCCCCCCCCATCATTCGCTTTTTTTTATACTGAAAAGCGTAACGAAGACACAGCGATCGAAAAATATCTCGGAAATAGCACGTAAAAGTCGGGCAAATTAAAGATAGCCACGACCCCCGTTCTTAACTCGTAGATATTATGATTTAGACAGCATATCAAAAGTTTTAAGAATGAGTGAGACGACCAAGAAGCTCGGCGAAAAAAGCCTTTGGCGGACATACACAAAAATGCACGCACACACACACACACATACACACCTACACGTGCGCGCATTTTGCCTTTTCAAAATATACTAGCGGGGGGTACCCGGCGCTGCCTGGGTGTTTCGAGGTGTGTGCTCTGAAATCAAAAAGAAACACGCGAGGGGGGGGGGGTAAAAAGATTTGGTAAGTAGGTAGGATTGAACCCGAAGCCGTGAGGCGAAGTTAGAAAAAAAAATGTGGAAAAAACATGGGACCTTAATCGCTCGGTCAGCCAGAATGAGTTAATGAAAGACGTTTGAATCTATTTAAGTAAGAAGAGAATTGAGAGGTGCCCGCACTTAATGACGACAAATAGAAGTCGTAGATTTAATGACGTAAACAATAGCTATTCAGCAGTTAACATTTTCTGCGGGACAGTTTTTAATGAGGTCAATAACCCGGTTTGTTTGTTTTTACCTAACTTTGGGGAAACCACACCCCCGTTTATTAGGGGGGGTCTCGTCTCGAAATGAAAGCAACCGTCTGATATGACGAAGCCGACATTGACAAAACGTTGGATCGCTTCTGGAGATCACTGGTCGCGAACCAGTGATTCGAATCGAGTTTTGCTTTTTTATACCGAAAAACGAAAGTAACACGTGCCGATCCGAGAATGTCGAATATTTAAAGTTTCAAAGTCGGGCAAATAAAATAGAGAGGCGACCACCGTTGTTAAGTCGTAGATATTATCATTTAGACGTGATATAAAAAGTTTGAAAAATGAGCGACGGCCTGAGAATCTGCACGAAAAAAAAACTTTTGATGGCATACACAAAAAGCGAACATACATACATACATACATACATACACACATTTTCGCTTTTATATTTATAGATAGATGTAAATTTCACAAAGTTTTAATATTTAGATGCATTGAAAATCATTTAATTAATTGAAATTATTTTTTAGATGAGTAACTCGCTTCATTTATCCATTATTTATTATCCTAATCTCCTAGTTGTTGTTTCATAACTATTCCTCTGACATTTCTGGGGGCGTGGTGCAGTGGATAGGGATGTTGAATGTCTACGGTTCCAAGTGAGCATCAAAGAAATGCTCAGCATCAATTTTATAATTTTATGTGCTTAAACGTTTCGTGTTTTCGTATTACTTGGATTCTACAGGGTGTTGTTCGCATCTGAGTGTCATTTTCGCAACATTTTGCTCAATGTAGCCTCCGACTTTTTTTTAACTAGACACGTGGCGCAATGGTTAGGGTATTTGGAACAAATCAATTGTAAAACTGATATATTTCGTGAAAGTTTAGGATTCAATTTGCAGTGTGTACGACCGAAAAATACAATTGCGAATTACTTAGGCATCTATCCAGTCATGGCTGAAGGAACGAGAGCATGCAACCCCTGTGAAGTAAATAAAGGATTCTGTCCGAAAATCTGTCCAGATTCCCGAGTTCGATAGAAACCTTTCAGAGTTCGACAAGATATATCTGAAGAAGTTTGGGGAGTTAAATCGACCGAGAAATTGTGAAAATGGCACTCAAGCTGAGAACAGTAGTTCTATGAATCCAAATAATACGAATAATCAATCCTCATCTAAAAAAATTCAGAAACATTTCGTGCGCGATCGTTAACAATTTATACTGCATAAAGAAGCGCAAAATAAGCATCTCAGTAAGTAACAGATCCAGGACCTTGTTTCAATTGAAGTTTATAAAATAAATCGTCATTATAATAGCGATTTGTAACTTAAGTGTTATTTTATGTTCATGGAGTCTCTGTTATATCAAATAACGGGCCTTTCGACTAGTGTGATAATAAAACTTCTCTTATGCACTATTTAAGATGGGTAAGGTGTTAACTTTAGGTAAAACGTCTGTTCCTTCTTTCATCGGATTATTTCGATTATCGACTATCGATACTTTTCGAAGACATTCCGATAAAAACTTATCTAAGGACACCGTATTTTAATGAAAAGCATTCAAATATACGTGAGACATCACCCCAAAGAGTTTATGAATGTAATCATTTTTATTTTAATTAAACCTCAATATGTCATATGTTGCAGTGACGTAAGGGTGTATTGTGAATTAGGGGGCATATTAGAAAGGGGTGTTATAAATAGTAGCTAACTCCGTCTAAAGTTTAGGGGGGCAGATTAAAAAGGGGTATCATAAATAGTAGCTAACTCTGTCTAAAGTTTATTTCCAAATCGAAAAAAGAATTTTCATATGCGAAACAACAAATATGTGTTTATTCACATTACATTTAAATATCAGCATATTGACGTAGTCAGGGGAATAAGGAGGCTGAGGGCAATTCTAAAAGTGAGTGGCTCGTAGAAACAATCGCTTAGAGTAGAAAATGTCTGGAATCTCACAACCTCTACAGTGAAGGGGTTTGATTTTATTGTTTGTCCGTGGTATTTACGTTGAAGAGGGACACGCGCCGAAAGTCCGTCTGATCACATTCTGCTAACGTACTTGTAAAATAAATGCAACGGTGCGAAATTGTGGCGATGGTGCTTGGTAAACCCTAGAAGCCATATAAGGTCAGAGCCTTTTTTGCACCCAGTCCAGGGGAAGAGACTATCGGTTTGTTGTAGGTACGTGCAAAAACGGCGGAATAAAGATAGGGGAACATAGTTTCTGACTACTTTTTAATTAAAGAGTAAAGTTTATTTCCAAAACGAAAAAAGAATTTGCATACGCGAAAAAAATAAAGTTATGAAAAATGTTTTCCCGGAGAACTAACTAATTCAGGTAAATTTTGGAAATTAAATAAATTCATTGTAAAAATAAGTTCAAAGATAAATATTAGTTTCGAACTCTATTTAAAGGGTAATTAGTAAAATCAAGTCCTTAGATACTGAATTAAATAAAAAAATGCACTTTCTTTGTACAAAATATAGCTTAATTAGCAACCAAAATTACAATATGAACATGATTAACTGATTTAAAGGAGATAATATTACGTCAAGAAATGAAACCTAATTAGTTAGGTAAAATAGTCTCACAGAGGAGAGAAGAAATGACTCCAATCGCCTTTAAATTAATGAGTTTATGCTTCTAAGGAGGAGAGACGGAAAAACTCGTGCATCGTCTAAGAAATATATACGTGAAGTTTTTCGGTTTGAACGTACCGCGGGATTCAACTTTAAATCAACCAATCAAAAAAGCTGTAATATAACATGTCATCAAATTCTTAGCAACCAATGAAAGTTCGCATTTCAAGTCATGCGATTCCTAACATACTATAGAAGTAAACGAGTTTTTTTTTTATTTTGCCATCTAATTTGCATACATGTTTACACAGTGTCCAGACTTTATAGAAATTAGCTTGAAATCCTAGAAAAAAAGCCACGTTTACTTTTAAGTGGTTGCTGAATCAGATTTGAATGGAAGGAACAATAAGAAAACATGCGTTTCGGGGCAAGAAAACAGTGAACAAAGAATGTATTCAAAAATTTACCCAAAAATAAAGATTATAGATTTTTAATAAAATACTAAAATTCTTGTTAAACTCGTCAATGAAGACCCACGCAGATCATTATAGTTTTTGTTGTTGTTGTTTTGTTTTTTTTTTGGCAGCATCTATCAATTCCTTGTTTTGAAGATGACCCGACACAATACATCATATCTGTTGTGTCGTGGAACAACAGTGAAAAGAAGAACAATCAAGTCGAGGTTCGGTTAAGGAACAAGTGTATTAACAATAATGTACAAAGATAAGAAAGCGTGTATATCTGATGGGCCCTCGGCTAGCAGTTGAAGCGCAGTCGCATCTCTCTCACCGGTGTTGGAATTACTATCCCTATTTATAGTGCTAATCGGTGTAAATTCATCTGTTCAAGAAAGGCCGGTACAAGACTCCCCTTTGAAAATATCCCGTCTGGGATTGATAACGTTTTTGTTTTGGGTTCACCCTAATCATTTCTGTTAATTTCCGTTTTCCGTTTGATCTTCTTTTCTCCGGGGCTTTCTCTGGTATGGGCACCTGAAAATTATCAAACACTGTGTCCATGATGTCCTCCTTGGCGATCTGGTCACCTCACTGTTCGAATATCTTTTCCGAATTTGGTTAGTGTGACGTTTGTGCACGAAGTCTGGTCCCTTAATAATGTAGACTATGTTGCCTATTTGTTTCTCAAAAATGCCGGACTCTCGGAAAGTCTTATTATTCTGAATCTTGTAGAAGACTCTTTCTCCAACTTTATACCGTTTTTTGGTATCGTTTTTTTTTTTTTTTTTTTTAGGTTTGGCCTATCCTGGTTTGGTAACAACTTGTGAAAAATAGATCTTACCTTCTGTCCGAACATAACCTCAGCAGGTGTCTTCGACATTCCGATGTTTGCATTCGAAGTGACTCGGTAGACTTGTAAAAACTGTTGGATTGACTTTTCCGTCGGCGACCCACTAGCTTTTTTCATAGCTCTCTTGAATGTGTCAACGAATTTCTCTGTTTGTCCATTACTTCTTGGGTGGTATGGTGGAGTGGTTATATGCTCGATTAGATCATCCTCGCAAAAATGTTTAAATTCGGTAGACGTGAATTGCGTTCCATCGTCTGTAACAATGCAGTCTACTACTCCAAACCGAGCGAATTGTTCATACAAGAAGTTGATAGTTACCTCGGATGTGGGATTCTTACATTTTAATACTTCCCGCCATTTTGCAGGTCCGCTAGTTTGGTTCTACTATCTCATTGTTGTAGACAACAATGAGATAGTATAACCAATCTAGCGGTCCTGCAAAATCTAAATGAATCCTAGACCAAGGTCGGTCCGGTTTTGCCCACGATCCGAATTGATTCGGGCGAGCTTTCATAGCTAATGCGCATCCTCTACACTCCCTGATTTTCCCTTCTATATACTTATCCATGTTTGGCCAATAAACGAAAGAGCGCATAAGACTTTTCATTTTTTATATACCTGGATGTCCTACATGGAATTCCTTGAGCATTCTTTTCTGTAATGTTGCAGGAATTACGACCCTGTCGCTATATAACAGGACGTTGTCGCAAATTGAATACATTTCTTCATCCAATTCGTTATTGTTGATCTTTTCTTTCGTGCGTATAATAAATTCTTCCACCTCTGTCTTACTCTTAATCTCATCAAGCGTTACTGGAAGTTCTCTTATTGTGTCACATAACGTATTTTTTACTTCAACCTCCACTTGAATGGCTGCTATTACCATATCCTCCAATGGTTCTGTCTGCTTAGGTATTAACCTCGATAACCCGTCTGTATGACCATATTTTTAGATGGTACATACTCCATTTGAAAATTGTAATTCAGAAGTATAGTACCCCATCTTTCGAGTCTATTCGCTGTATGTTGTGGTAATCCCTTTTTCGGTCTGAAAATCGTTAATAATGGTGTGTGGTCTGTTTGTAACAGAAATTGCCTACCGTGCAGGAAAAGATGAAATTTCTTTATCGTGAATGTAATGCTTAGCGCCTCTTTTTCAATTTGTGAGTAGTTCTTTTCGGATGGCAAAAGTGATCAGGATGTGCTATGCGTTTCACTTTTCCATCATCCATTTTGTGTTAAATGCATGTTCCTATGCCATAGGAGCTTGCATCGCTTGCAACTATAATTTCACGCTTGGTATTATAATGTGCGAGAAACAAGTCAGACGTTTTTTTTGTTTTTTTTTCCCCGAAATGCTTCTTCGAACTCTTGCGTCCAGGCCCATTTTTTATCTTTGCTGAACAGTTCATTTAAAGGCGACCTAAGTTGTCCCGAAATATAAGCAACTTGTTCTCGCAGCGAATGCTGCCATTTCAATCTTAGAAGCTTTGTTCAGCGCATGCGCATGCGCAAAGATAATGAAATGCACGAGTATATTATTTACTCGGCCTCATCACGCCTCTTTTTTTCTCTCTTTCTTTTTTATTTCTATACGTCTCTCTCACTGTCTGTATTGAATAAAAAATAAACTACTAGAAACAACGAAGGTATTGATGTGTTACAATTAGCGACTCGAGCCATATGTAATCATTTCGGAACAGCCATTCCTATTTCTGACTTCATCAAAAAATAAAATAGAATTACGGAAAAGTTATTTTTTTTTAGATTTTCGAAAATACAATTCTGACGGGGATTCGAGCATGCGTCCATTTTATTTCCAGATATCGATTTGACTATTATTGAAGAAGAAAAAGAAGAAGAATCATAGCGAGATATTCATTGTTCTTTATTAAAACAAGGACAGCGAAAAACCGAAGCTTTCTACAGCTCATTAAATTATTGATTGATTCCAACATTGACCTTCGTTCAGGAACTAGAGAATACTGGCGTTTGTTCCACTTCAGCAACACCCACGTTTTGTATTATCCAAAAAGAACTGTGTCTTTCTAATGCTATTTTAGTATGAGTACCGTGTATTAGCTCGTAACCAATGTGAGAAATAGGACTATGACAATAGAATACTATTTTCATTGTTTTGACTCTCGAGTATATATCCGAACAGGCAGACACAGTTAATCAACCGAGAACCACATCACTCTATATAAAAGCATATAAGATATCAATGAATATACACTCAAGGCACAAAAGATTGAAAAGAATATGCTGTTGTCCTAGCCCGAGTGATAAAACAAATAGTGGTAAGCGACCACACACAGTATCTATTGTAATAGTTGGTGCCAATTGAAGCGCTTACATACACAGTCTAAAGCAGGGGAGGCGTCTGTGTGGGTGTTTTAGGGTGGTGTTTATTTGGTAATTGTAGTGCGTATGACCAAGACAAAACCTACCTTATAAATTTATTTTTTATAGATTTTCAGATGTGCTGAAAACGAATATTGAATTTAAATTTTATGCAATACGTATGTTTTTGGATATTAAACAGTTTTATGTTATAATTGGTGGCCATTGTTGTACGCGGAAGCGCGCGCAATTTTTTATATACCCGGAAAAATACTTATTTGCGGAAAATTATAATGCGATATTCGTTTTCACCCTACCGGAAACCCATAGAGAACAGGTTTTTAAGGTAGGTTTTGTGTTGATTTACCAAGTCACAATCACACCACCTCTAACCCCCCCAAAAAAAAATGTAGGCATGAAGTGGGTGCTAATTTTGCGTAAAATTCAAATACAAAGTGATCCCCCACTTTTTTAACTGTAATTTCTTCATATCTTGGAAAATACTCGTTTCCTGGAATTCTAAACTTTATTTTGTTCATCATTACCCTCAAAAGCCTATAACAGTGGTAATTTTGAAATATGTTTTGAAGGGTGGAAATATTCTGCAACTTTACCGAAACATTTTAATTATTACAACTTTTAATTCATTTGGTTTTGTGTAGTCGTCTTCAAATATGTGCAATACGCATATATAATTTAAATGTGTGTAGCTATGGAGTCTATCTACAACTTTGTCACCGTTCTAAACCTTCTTGGTTTTCGTTTTGTATTTTTCAATTGCTACGTACTGTATATTGATGTATTTAGACGCTAAAATAATTCATCTTCGTTTAAATTGCTCTGTTTGACTAATTACAGTATATGGTAATGCCAATATTATACATTCATGTCAATATAATATGTGCACTCTAATATTATATGTTCATTTCAACCATTATATATATATTATATATATATACATATTCAATATTATATATTCATTTCAATATTATATATTCATTTCAATATTATATATTCATGTCAATATTATATATTCATTTCAATATTATATATTCATTTCAATATTATATGTTCATGCCAATATTATATATATATTTCAATATCATATATTCATTTCAATATTATATGTTCATGTCAATATTTTATATATATTTCAATATTATATATTCATTTCAATATTATATGTTCATGTAAATATTATATATATATTTCAATATTATATATTCATTTCAATATTATATGTTCATGTCAATATTATATATATATATATTTCAATATTATATATTCATTTCAATATTATATGTTCATGACAATATTATATATATATATTCCAATATCATACATTTATGTAAATATTATATGTTCATTTCAATATTATATATTCATGTCAATATTATATTCCATTTCAATATTATCTATTCATTTCACTATTATATATTCATTTCAATATTATATATTCATTTCACTATTATATATTCATTTCACTATTATGTATGCATGTAAATATTATATATTCATGTAAATATTATATATTCGTGTCAATATTATATATTCATGTAAATATCATATATTCCTATCAATATTATTTATTCATATCAATATTATATATTCATTTCAATATTATATATTCATGTAAATATTATATGTTCATTTTAATATATATTCATTTCAATATTATATATTCATTTAAATATTATATATTCATGTCAATATTATATATTCATGTCAATATTATATGTGCATTCTAATATTATATGTTGATTTCAATATTATATATTTATGTCAATATTATATGTGCATTCTAATATTATATGTTCATTTCAAAATTATATATTTATGTCAATATTATATGTGCATTCTAATATTATATGTTGATTTCAATATTATATATTCATGCCAATATTATATGTGCATTCTAATATTATATGTTGATTTTAATATTATATATTCATGTAAATATTATATATTCATGTCAATATTTTATATTCATATCAATATTATATGTGCATTCTAATATTATATGTTCATTTAAATATTATATATTCATGTTAATATTATATATTCAGCTCAATATTATATATTCAACTCAATATTATATATTCATATCAATATTATATAGTCATGTCAATATTATATATTCATTTCAATATTATATATTCATGTAAATATTATATATTGATTTCAATATTATATATTCATGTAAATATTATATATTCATGTAAATATTATATATTCATATCAATATTATATATCCATGTCAATATTATATTTTCATTTTAATATTCAAACATCGATACTCTTGCATGATTTGACGCGAATTATCGTGATTTCCCGTCATGTATCGATCGGGTGAGACCGGTAATTCTCGGTGTCATCCGAGCGTCGTAACAGACGCAGTCTAATGAAAAAAAAAAAAAAAACGAAAAAATACCAATGCAAAAATACCAATCAAGAATAACAGAAAAAAAAACTTTAAAAATGAAAATATATTATTTATTTTATTTTAGTATTTAATGGGGTTTTTTGTTTTGCAAAATATTTTTTAACAGAAAGTTTTTTTTTTTTTTTTTTCTTCAAGAAAATATTTTTTAACTATATAATTCTCAGGTGTAAATAGAATTTTTTTTTGTTTTCTTTTTTGTAACCGTATGTTTTTTCTTGTTTTTTTTTTATTTTCAATACTTTTGTGTTCAGTCAAGATTTTTGCTGGGGAGGTCCACAGAAATTTAAATTTCCTTTTTATTTTTTTTTAATTGAGATTTTTTTTTCGGTTGTTAATTGCCAGCGGAAGAACTTTCTTGAGATAAGGATATTTCCTTAGGAATCTTTTATTTCGGTCGACTGTTGAACGGTCATCGATGGCAAAGATGCAGGAGATGGAGTAGAGGAATATTTTTTAAGGTTGCTATTTCGAACGCCCATTAATAAATGATTTTTATTACTGCTGGAATCTCCAACTTGGATCATACAAAAAACGATTCTGTGCGCAAGGCCATCCATTATCTGCACTGCCCGTTTGTATATCTCCAAGAGAACCCATCCTTAACACACGATCCTTTTTTAAGCAAGCATCTGTATTTACAATTGTTTCCCCTCATTTTTGGGGACAGCAATTTCTTCTCCTGACAATATGAGATTGTCTGCATCGATGCTTTCATTTCTTTTTCTA
>NC_136489.1:155684878-155719878 GCF_053919585.1 Euprymna scolopes | reverse complement strand
TCCCAATGTCTTCTGAGTATGTCTCCACAAGTCCTACAAGTCTCTCCATTTCCTTTTCATTTATACCGAATATTTTCAAATCATCCATAAACAGTAGATGGTTGAGGCGTCTGTCACCAGATCCAAAGTTATGCCCCAGTTTTTCTCTCTTCAAGAGGATGCTCAGTGGCATCATTATCATTACAAAAAGAAGTGACGATAACGAATCTCCTTGAAATATTCCACGTTTAATGCCAACCTGTCCCATCTCCTCTGTTTGCTGTCAGCACCGTTTTCTATTGAGCCATACTTGTTTCCAAAAGCTCTACCACATTCTCAGCAACCTTCATCATCAATAGTGTTTCACGTATCCATGAATGAGGAACCATGTCATAAGCCTTTCTGTAATCGATCCATGCTACCCTCAGATTCCTCTTCTTCTTCTTCTTCTTCTTCTTCTTCTTCTTCTTCTTCTTCTTCTTCTTCTTCTTCTTCTTCTTCTTCGCATCCTGCATTATTGCTTTATCAATTAGTAGTTGCTCTTTGGTACCTCTCGAGCTTTTCCGCCACCCCTTTTGTTCGTCAGGCAAAACATCATTACTCTTAAGATGTTCATAATTTTTTCCGCAAATATTCCAGTCAACATTTTCCACAACAATGGCAGACATGTAATTGGTCTATAATTATTGGCATCTGTTCCTTTTGCAGGATCTTTCCTAATCAGCGTTGTTCTTCCCTTCACAAGCCAAATAGGGACATCTCCGGACTCTAAAACCCTTTGCAGGGCAGCAGCTATAGGTGGACAAAGGCACGGAAACTGTTTAAACTAGAAGCCCATCACTCTATCTGGACCAGGTGCTTTCCAGTTTGCCATCCTCCATATGCCAGCCTTAACGTCATCGATGATTATCTCAACGTTCTTAATTTGCTGCATTTCTGATAGCCTTTAATAATAATAATAATAATAATAATAATAATAATAATAATAATAATAATAACAAGTTAAATCATAGGCATCGAGAATATCCCATTTGAATACACCTGAAGGTGTATAATGTAATATATTTGCTTAATTAAAAAAAATTGAAAGCTGAAAAAACGTTTTTATACATAAACGTTTTCGCATACCTGAAAATTGTAACTCAATATTTTTACTATAAATTTGACTTTTTTTTTTAATGAAAAATTAGGATTGAACTGAAAAATATAAGCGCCATTTTGGTTTAATGTTTTGAGGTGTCTTTTCTTATCCAATCAGAATATGGCTAGTTTTTTTTCTCCTTGCAGCGACACCAATTTATTATTTCAATGTTTATTATTAGCCATTAGGAATATTCCACTTTCCTTTGAAGGTAGGTACAGGATGATAACGATCGTAGCAACAAGCGTAGTAGTAGTAGTAGTAGTAGTAGTAGTAGTTGTAGAAAAATATGTTCGTCCAAACTACTTCTTACCAAATCCCAAGATCAACTGTAATATTCATCAACCGTTCTCACTGTCCCTCTCTGTCCAAAAGAAAAGACCATCCTTTGATGTCTTGAGTTTTTTAAACAATATACATATATGTGTGTGTGTATGTACCTATATGTATATATATATATATGTATATATATGTGTGTATATATGTATATATATATTCAGGCATTTTAATGTATTCAGGCATTTTAATCAACAAACAACTAGAAATACAAACTAACATGTCAACAGGGACTATTATTTTTATCTTATTCTTTAAAAAAAGCGAACGTACTTTGAAAACAGTGGGTTCAATTTTCAAATCAGCCAATTTAAGTCGAAATCTCATTTGGTTTAGTTACCTAAACTTTATTTAGTCTTTAAAAGTAACGCATGTTAATGTTTATGAAGTGGCCGTGAAATTAATGCCACATAATTTTATATAATCGATTTCAACTTTGATTTATTATTTTTCATATTCTCAACCAGGAAATTTCATATGGAATACTGCATTGATTTTTTTAGATGCTGATTAGATGGCGCCGGGCTTGGCAAACACCCCGCCATAAATCTATTATAGTTTGTAGCCGTATTTTATTCTCTTAATTGTCTTCCATAATATGTTGATTAATCATGCCAAACTTATCTCAGCTTGGTCATAATTAAGAAGCTGCTTTTGTCCGATTCATTCTGGCACTCGTAGTCCATACATAAGTATGCAAGAGCAAGTCTTACGTTTACATCTGTTTCTTTCTAATATATTTTGAAAACATGAGAAGAAAGAATGATATGTTTAAGTATGTTATATGTTAAATGCTTACATAAAAAACATTTACATAATCTACATATTTCGAACTTGTTTTCTTGGGCATAAATAGCCATTTTCCCAATGTTATTCATTATTTACTAGAGGACCCTGCAGAAATTCCACAGGGGACTCATTCATATGTAATTTATTGATAATGGCATTTTATGGATGTTCAGCGTAAATGGAGACACCCTGATATTATTGTACCTACTTACAATGCCTCCCCACGGGACAGAGTTAGACACCAGGGTCGTTTTTTTAACATGGAGAAAAGGTACGAAAATAAAATTGTCTCAGTTGTGAAGGATTTCTCCTCAACTGAAAGAGAACGTGAAATGGAAATGTCGCATCTGAAGAACAGATACTACACTTTGATCTTGGCCAAAATGCCTGGTATTTATTTGCTCCCCCGCCGAGCAAATTAGGCACAAGACCGATTTTTAATGTGAGGAGTAAAGGGGAAATTGGGACAAACTCCCCGGGGAGTAGGGGAGCTGGATTGTGATAATTGGTATGAAGAGTTTCCTCTACATTGACCAAGGTCTTATATGTGGGGTCGCCCCCACATATGGTATTTGCTTGCAGTATCTGCCGGAACAGATGGTATTTATTTGCTCCCCCACCGAGCAAATTAGGCACAAGGCCGATTTTTAATGTGAGGAGCGAAGGGGAAATGGGGACCAACTCCCCGGGGAGTAGGGGAGTTGGATAGTGACAATTGGTATGAAGGGTTTCCCCTACATTGACCAAGGTCTTATATGTGGGGTCGCCCCCACATATGGTATTTGCTTGCAGTATCTGTCGGAACAGATGGTATTTATTTGCTCCCCCACCGAGAAAATTAGGCACAAGGCCGATTTTTAATGTGAGGAGTGAAGGGGAAATGGGGACCAACTCCCCGGGTAGTAGGGGAGTTGGATAGTGACAATTGGTATGAAGGTTTCCCCTACATTGACCAAGGTCTTATATGTGGGGTCGCCCCCACATATGGTATTTGCTTGCAGTATCTGCCGGAACAGATGGTATTTATTTGCTCCCCCACCGAGCAAATTAGGCACAAGGCCAATTTTTAATGTGAGGAGTGAAGGGAGGGGGAAGGGAAAAAGGGGACCAGCTCCCGAGAGGTGGGAAATGGGAGCTGGTTAAAGGTCAGGCATGTGGGGTTGCCCCCACATCTGGTCTTTGCTAGTCATAGCTAGTCATAGTTTGCAGTACCTGCCGGAACAGATGCTACACTTTGATCTTGGCCAAAAGGCTGTATATTATCGTAGCTCTTTTGTTAAAATACCAAAAGTATTTATTCAAGTTAGCAGGGACGGCCAGATTAGCCCGTACGTAAAATACGCTTAAATATGCAGGTACTCACTTACTCTAGGATAGCGATACAAAATAATTATAAAATTAACAATCACAATAGAAAATAAAAACATAAAATAAACATACATATACATAAATTATCATATATATATATATATATATATATATATATATATATATATATATATATATATATATATATATAAACACATTTAACTACACCTAGGCTTAAAATAGGTCAGATCAATAGATCAATAGATATTTACGCTTCCCGTAAAAAAGCACATACAAAAGAAGGGGTTAAACCTAAGGTCGACTGACCCTTTGTACTGTAAGTGCCTGCCCATTGGCTGATTAGGAAGGGAGCGGTGGAAACTAGGAATCTGATTGGCTAACTAAAAACTCAATAAAATATGCGTATATAAAAACGCCAGACTACCACAAATCTTCACAAAAGCCTGACGTGGATGAAATGCGGAATAATCTGTGTAGCTTAATTGGCATATATATTTTTATGACTTACTATATATATATATATATATATATATATATATATATATATATATATATATATATATATATATATATACAACTCGGTTGGTTAAAAGAAGAGGGTAAACATAATTCTATAAGAGGAGACTTACATACACCAATAAAAAGTTTAGCCAAATAAATGACACAAATATAAAGCTTCATGATTGTTACTTCCCATAGTTGAACATTCATATAGCTTTCACAAAAACTATGAATCTGAAATAAATGTATGTCTTTTTTTAACAATACAATTGTTTTGACAATATATATATACAAATAACGCCTATAATTTGAACATCTGCTTCATTAAAATTTGAGGATGCTGTTTAAGTTTCGTGATAAAAAAATGTGCTGCAGTTAACTTTAATTTTCTAAGAATTAAGAAATAGTAAATGAAATTCATTGCTAGACGATACTCCAAGTATATATTAAGTTGAGTTTACGATATATTGCAAGTAAGAATTGTTAAATATTATTACCAGGAACAAAAATATTAAAAATAAATTAAATCTACTCTTACGTGTTACGTATTTATTACCTAAGTTATCATCTACAGAACATACATTTATGTAAAATACAGTTTTTATTTATTTATTCATTGAATGAGTCTCATTGAAGATTCTATTTTCATCGATTGAGCTCTCGGGCGATCACGAAAATCTGCAATTTCTTGGTTCTGTAGCTTCTTTATGATTATATCGCTTTGGCGTAACATTGCTTGCAAAACATATTTGTCACTAAAAAAAGGACTTTTTTCTAGAAATTGTATAACCGTTTCTATATTGATCAGTAGTTTCCTCATCTTGTTGCAGCCACATTTCAACATCATTTGCATTAAGTGATTTAAGAACAGCGTGGTTGGTCGTAACCGTTTCGTTTCAAGAATTTTTTCTAGACCAGATGTATTCTCTGATTCGTTGTGATGGGTTGTTTTACACTATTTTAAAAATAGTAATCTGAAAAAAAAATACAGTTAGTGTAAATTAATTATAAATAGCTAATCTGCATTAATTACATAGTGCCAATATTAACATTTCTGCGGAATATCTGACTAAACCATGTAAACAGTTTTACTGGAACTCCACGTCAAATATGCTAATACAATTCTAATGACGAGACAGTTCAAGTTTAGAGAAAGTCCGGGTTTAGAAGAAGTCGAAATGAGACAAAGTTCAAATGAGAGGAAGTCCAGCTTTAGAGGAAGTTCAAATTAAATGAGTTTTACTGTATATATATATATATATATATATATATGTGTGTGTGTGTGTGTGCGTGTGTGTGTGTATATGTATATATATGACTACTTCATTTAATCACATAAATTAATATAAGAAAGTATAATTTTATGCATAAACTAAGTATTCACTTAAACAGTGCTCAATACATAGGTAGAGCTATATAATAAGAAAATATATATGGCAATTAACACACAGAATATTCCGCGTTTCATCCACACTAGGATCTGTCAGGCTTATATCAGTATAAGCCTGATGAATCCTAATTTTTGTAACTTACCATATATATATATATATATATATATATATATATATATATACATGACTACTTCATTTAATCACAAATTAATATACGCAAGTATAAATTTATGCCACATTAATTATTTACTTAATCAATGCTAAATACGTAGATAGAGGTAGGAGTAAGTTATAAAATATATATGGCAATTAAGCTACACAGAATATCCCGCGTTCCATCCACGCTAGGATTCGTCAGGATTAAAACTTACGAATCTTTACGTCGATAGAACGCGGAATATTCTATATTCTTACTATATATATTCTCATACTATATATATTCTTACACTATATATATTCTTACTATATATATTCTCATACTATATATATTCTAATATTATATATATATTCTCATACTATATATATTCTCATACTATATATATTCTCATATTATATATATTCTCATACTACATATATTCTTAATATATATATATATTCTCATACTATATATATTCTTACTATATATATTCTCATACTATATATATATTCTCATACTATATATATTCTCATACTATATATATTCTTACTATATATATTCTCATACTATATATATTCTCATACTATATATATTCTCATACTATATATATTCTTACTATATATATTCTTACTATATATATTCTCATACTATATATATTCTCATACTATATATATTCTAACTGTATATATTCTCATACTATATATATTCTTACTATATATATTCTCATACTATATATATTCTTACTATATATATTCTTACTATATATATTCTTACTATATATATTCTCATACTATATATATTCTTACTATATATATTCTTACTATATATATTCTTACCATATATATTCTTACTATATATATTCTCATACTATATATATTCTTACTATATATATTCTCATACTATATATATTCTCATACTATATATATTCTTACTATATATATTCTCATACTATATATATTCTTACTATATATATTCTTACTATATATATTCTCATACTATATATATTCTTACTATATATATTCTCATACTATATAAATTCTCATACTATATATATTCTTACTATATATATTCTTACTACATATATTCTTACTATATATATTCTTACTATATATATTCTCATACTATATATATTCTTACTATATATATTCTCATACTATATTTATTCTTACTATATATATTCTTACTATATATATTCTTACTATATATATTCTTACTATATATATTCTCATGCTATATATATTCTCATACTATATATATTCTCATACTATATATATTCTCATTCTATATATATTCTTACTATATATATTCTTACTATATATATTCTCATACTATATATATAGTCTCATACTATATATATTCTTACTATATATATTCTCATACTATATATATTCTTACTATATATATTCTTACTATATATATTCCTACTATATATATTCTTACTATATATATTCTTACTATATATATTCTCATACTATATATATTCTTACTATATATATTCTTACTATATATATTCTCATACTATATATATTCTCATACTATATATATTCTTACTATATATATTCTTACTATATATATTGTCATACTATATATATTCTTACTATATATATTCTTACTATATATATTCTTACTATATATATTCTTACTATATATATTCTCATACTATATATATTCTTACTATATATATTCTCATACTATATATATTCTTACTATATATATTCTTACTATATATATTCTTACTATATATATTCTTACTATATATATTCTCATACTATATATATTCTTACTATATATATTCTCATACTATATATTTTCTTATTGTATATATTCACATACTATATATATACTTACTATATATATTCTTACTATATATATTCTCATACTATATATATTCTTACTATATATATTCTCATACTATATATATTCTTACTATATATATTCTTACTATATATATTCTTACTATATATATATTCTTACTATATATATGCTCATACTATATATATTCTTACTATATATATCCTCATACTATGTATTTTCTTATTGTATATATTCTCATACTATATATATACTTACTATATATATTCTTACTATATATATTCTCATACTACATATATTCTTACTATATATATTCTCATACTATATATATTCTTACTATATATATTCTTACTATATAAATTCTTACTATATATATATTCTTACTATATATATGCTCATACTATATATATTCTTACTATATATATTCTTACTATATATTCTTACTATATATATTCTCATACTATATATATTCTTACTATATATATTCTTCCTATATATATTCTCATACTATATATATTCTTACTATATATATTCTTACTATATATATTCTTACTATATATATTCTTACTATATATATTCTGATACTATATATATTCATACTATATATATTCTTACTATATATATTCTCATACTATATATACTCTTACTATATATATTCTTACTATATATATTCTTACTATATATATTCTTACTATATATATTCTCATACTATATATATTCTTACTATATATATTCTTATTATATATATTCTTACTGTATATATTCTTACTATATATATTCTTACTATATATATTCTTACTATATATATTCTCATACTATATATATTCTTACTATATATATTCTCATGCTATATATATTCTCATACTATATATATTCTTACTATATATATTCTTACTATATATATTCTCATACTATATATATTCTTACTATATATATTCTCATACTATATATATTCTTACTATATATATTCTTACTATATATATTCTTACTATATATATTCTCATACTATATATATTCTTACTATATATATTCTCATGCTATATATATTCTCATACTATATATATTCTCATACTATATATATTCTCATTCTATATATATTCTTACTATATATATTCTTACTATATATATTCTTACTATATATATTCTCATACTATATATATTCTTAGTATATATATTCTCATGCTATATATATTCTCATACTATATATATTCTCATACTATATATATTCTCATTCTTTATATATTCTTACTATATATATTTTGATACTAAATATATTGTTACTATATATATTCTTACTATATATATTCTTACTATATATATTCTCATACTATATATATTCTTACTATATATATTCTTACTATATATATTCTTACTATATATATTCTTACTATATATATTCTAATACTATATATATTCTTACTATATATATTCTTACTATATATATTCCTACTATATATATTCTTACTATATATATTCTTACTATATATATTCTCATACTATATATATTCTTACTATATATATTCTTACTATATATATTCTCATACTATATATATTCTCATACTATATATATTCTTACTATATATATTCTTACTATATATATATTCTTACTATATATATTCTTACTATATATATTCTTACTATATATATTGTCATACTATATATATTCTTACTATATATATTCTTACTATATATATTCTTACTATATATATTCTTACTATATATATTCTCATACTATATATATTCTTACTATATATATTCTCATACTATATATATTCTTACTATATATATTCTTACTATATATATTCTTACTATATATATTCTTACTATATATATTCTCATACTATATATATTCTTACTATATATATTCTCATACTATATATTTTCTTATTGTATATATTCACATACTATATATATACTTACTATATATATTCTTACTATATATATTCTCATACTATATATATTCTTACTATATATATTCTCATACTATATATATTCTTACTATATATATTCTTACTATATATATTCTTACTATATATATATTCTTACTATATATATGCTCATACTATATATATTCTTACTATATATATCCTCATACTATGTATTTTCTTATTGTATATATTCTCATACTATATATATACTTACTATATATATTCTTACTATATATATTCTCATACTACATATATTCTTACTATATATATTCTCATACTATATATATTCTTACTATATATATTCTTACTATATAAATTCTTACTATATATATATTCTTACTATATATATGCTCATACTATATATATTCTTACTATATATATTCTTACTATATATTCTTACTATATATATTCTCATACTATATATATTCTTACTATATATATTCTTACTATATATATTCTCATACTATATATATTCTTACTATATATATTCTTACTATATATATTCTTACTATATATATTCTTACTATATATATTCTGATACTATATATATTCATACTATATATATTCTTACTATATATATTCTCATACTATATATACTCTTACTATATATATTCTTACTATATATATTCTTACTATATATATTCTTACTATATATATTCTCATACTATATATATTCTTACTATATATATTCTTATTATATATATTCTTACTGTATATATTCTTACTATATATATTCTTACTATATATATTCTTACTATATATATTCTCATACTATATATATTCTTACTATATATATTCTCATGCTATATATATTCTCATACTATATATATTCTTACTATATATATTCTTACTATATATATTCTCATACTATATATATTCTTACTATATATATTCTCATACTATATATATTCTTACTATATATATTCTTACTATATATATTCTTACTATATATATTCTCATACTATATATATTCTTACTATATATATTCTCATGCTATATATATTCTCATACTATATATATTCTCATACTATATATATTCTCATTCTATATATATTCTTACTATATATATTCTTACTATATATATTCTTACTATATATATTCTCATACTATATATATTCTTAGTATATATATTCTCATGCTATATATATTCTCATACTATATATATTCTCATACTATATATATTCTCATTCTTTATATATTCTTACTATATATATTTTGATACTAAATATATTGTTACTATATATATTCTTACTATATATATTCTTACTGTATATATTCTCATACTATATATATTCTTACTATATATATTCTTACTATATATATTCTTACTATATATATTCTTACTATATATATTCTAATACTATATATATTCTTACTATATATATTCTTACTATATATATTCTTACTATATATATACTTACTATATATATTCTTACTATATATATTCTCATACTATATATATTCTTACTATATATATTCTTACTATATATATTCTTACTATATATATTCTCATACTATATATATTCTTACTATATATATTCTTACTATATATATTCTTACTATATATATTCTCATACTATATATATTCTTACTGTATATATTCTCATACTATATATATTCTTACTATATATATTCTTACTATATATATTCTCATACTATATATATTCTCATACTATATATATTCTCATACTATATATATTCTTACTATATATATTCTTACTATATATATTCTCATACTATATATATTCTCATACTATATATATTCTCATACTATATATATTCTTACTATATATATTCTTACTATATATATTCTTACTATATATATTCTCATACTATATATATTCTCATACTATATATATTCTTACTGTATATATTCTCATACTATATATATTCTTACTATATATATTCTTAATATATATATTCATATACTATATATTTTCTTACTATATATATTCTTACTATATATATTCTTACTATATATATTCTTACTATATATATTCTCATACTATATATATTCTCATATTATATATATTCTCATTCTATATATATTCTTACTATATATATTCTTACTATATATATTCTTACTATATATATTCTCATACTATATATATTCTTACTATATATATTCTTACTATATATATTCTTACTATATATATTCTCATACTATATATATTCTCATACTATATATATTCTATATGTATATATTCTTATACTATATATATTCTTACTATATATATTCTTACTATATATATTCTCATACTATATATATTCTCATACTATATATATTCTCATACTATATATATTCTTACTATATATATTCTTACTATATATATTCTCATACTATATATATTCTCATACTATATATATTCTTACTATATATATTCTTACTATATATATTCTTACTATATATATTCTCATACTATATATATTCTAACACTATATATATTCTTACTGTATATATTCTCATGCTATATATATTCTTACTATATATATTCTTACTATATATATTCTCATACTATATATATTCTCATACTATATATATTCTTACTATATATATTCTTACTATATATATTCTTACTATATATATTCTCATACTATATATATTCTCATACTATATATATTCTTACTGTATATATTCTCATACTATATATATTCTTACTATATATATTCTTACTATATATATTCTCATTCTATATATATTCTTACTATATATATTCTCATACTATATATATTCTTACTATATATATGCTCATACTATATATATACTTACTATATATATTCTTACTATATATATTCTCATACTATATATATTCTTACTATATATATTCTTACTCTATATATTCTCATACTATATATATTCTTACTATATATTTTCTTAATATATATATATTCTCATACTATATATATTCTCATACTATATATATTCTCATACTATATATTTTCTTACTATATATATACTTACTATATATATACTCATACTATATATATTCTCATACTATATATGGCCCTATCGGTGGGGCATTAGAATCCGCTGACTGCCTCCCTGCAGAGGGTAAATGTCGCTCAATGGGGTCCTGGATATGACCTTAAACTATATCCAGTGGTGAGGCCCAGCTATTGGGTTTTGGGGAGTGTTGAGACACCCTTTTATAACCATTGCTCCCAGGTCCACTCTGTCCCGGAGTGGTAGTACCTGTTAGGATTCCTAACTATGGGTTAAATATAAACTGATTTGAAAACAACAAATATATTCTATTAGAAACATTTTCTTCAAAATCTTTGGATTCGACATTAAATAAATTGAAAAGGGTTGATATGCCGTAAAACGAAAACAATCAACCAACATACTATATATATTATCATACTATATATATTGTTACTATATATATTCTCATACTATATATATTCTTACTATATATATAGTATGAGAATTCTTGCTAGAATTTCAATGACGCATCTCTGCTTCTTACGCATGTTAAATACAAGCATAACAATTCATTTCACAATCCCTTCTGATCTAGTTTCAATTAAAAAAATAGAAGCATTACTTTTGTAAAAATTAATATTGAACACCAGAAAATTCATCATAACCTTTGTTTTACTGAACGAAAATTGAAATAAAAAATCGCAATATAGCTGACAAGTGATCTATAAATTGTAATAATTGTTTGAAATTTAGTCGGAAAATGAGTGAGCGGTGAAGCTTTAAAGCAGTTTTAAATGACTAAAACTTCAATTTAAACATATATTTAAAGACTACCGTCTTTGAATTATATATATATATATATATATATATATATATATATATATATATATATAATTTTCTCTGTGTAAATATAGTCATATCTTTGTACAATGTGCCGACCGTTACGTTCATTATTAATCTCGTCAGGAGAAGGAAATAATTTCAAAATTCAATAAGTTGAAGAATTTTTATAATTTTAGGTGAAGAAAATATTTTACCATGTCTAACGTGTGGCATGGTTTAAAACATTTACAGTTGATTTCTGCTTTAGAAAAGAAGGAGGTTCAAAAATTGTTTGATGTATAAAAGATTAACAGAGAGTGAGAGTAGGGGTATGAAAAGGGAATGTTTTAGAAGGATGGGGTGTGAGTAGTAAGTTTGAAAAAGAGGCAGAAAAAATAAAACAAAAAAAGGAAGGTGATACAGATACATACAGACGACAATAGACAATGTAATAAAAGTTTGAGTCATGTCCAGGTAACCTACATCTAAATTGTCACGTGTTAAGACTCAAAAGTGACGGAGGAGCTTGGTAGAGTCATTGAATGTAGACTCTTTTAACTTTGACCTTTAGCAGCTAAATTTTCGCTCAAAAACTTATTAAAAATCTTGCTACCTGTCTGATTACCCTTTTGGTAAAACTTCAGATGATTAGACCCAAAATTGGCTGAATAGTTTGATAGAAACGACAAAGGTAAAATCCTTTAAAAAATTTTACCCCTCGGGGGCCAAATTTTCGGTTAAAACCCAAGTAAAAAGCTCATGTAAAAAAGCTCATGTAAAATGTAAAAAAGCTCATGTAAAAAAGCTCATGTAAAATGTAAAAAAGCTCATGTAAAAAAGCTCATGTAAAATGTAAAAAAGCTCATGTAAAAAAGCTCATGTAAAATGTAAAAAAGCTCATGTAAAAAAGCTCATGTAAAATGTAAAAAAGCTCATGTAAAAAAGCTCATGTAAAAAAGCTCATGTAAAAAGCTCATGTAAAATTTCAAATGTTTAGACTAAACATTAGCTGCGCATTTTTGGTAGAGAGGACAGGTGTCAATTTTTTTAAATTTGACCACAATTTTGCCCTCTTAACATTTATTGTTTCAGGCTCAAATCGAATTAAAAAGTTTGATCCACGTCTGAGAATACTAAATCTGAAATTTAAAGTAAAGGAAAACAAAAGGGAAAATAAAGAATAAGCCAACGTAATAAACAATGTTTAAATATTATAACAAAAAAAAAAACAATGATGTTAAAACTTCTTACAAAAATCGGAAAAACAAAAACAAAAAAAAGCAATAGACATGATGGAAAAATGAAAAAAAAAAACCCAAAATGGCATAAATAACCCAATTTCAATATTAAAACTATAAAAATCGAATATATATATATATATATATATATATATATATATATATATATATGTATATAACATCTAGGCTCGACCATACAATCTTAAGGTAACGATACTACTCCTATACCGATTGGTATATGACCGCGTCAGAGAAATTAGGTCGTTTTTTATTTATATTTTAACTAATTCAAGAAATAACTTTTTTTTTGCTCATGTGTGTTCAGCTAACTTGTCATGAGAAAACGATATTTTGCTACCCCTCCCCGTAGAAAAGTGCACAGTTGAGGAGGAAGACATTAATGTTTTAAGCCAATTCTTCGATAGTTCTCCTCCGATGGCTCGCGCTTCAAAATGAACCGATCTCGTGAAAATCGGTCACCTCTGTCGAAAGCTTTTTCCTAAACATACACACATACATATTTGATAAATTTTAAATGTATTAAATTAAGATATATAAATAAATTAAGATATATAAATAAATTAAGATATATAAATAAATTAAGATATATAAATAAATTAAGATATATAAATAAATTAAGATATATAAATAAATTAAAATGTATAAATAAATAAAGATATATAAATAAATTAAGATATATTAATAAATAAAGATATATAAATAAATTAAGATATATAAATAAATTAAAATGTATAAATAAATTAAGATATATAAATAAATTCAGATATATAAATAAATTAAGATATATAAATAAATTAAAATGTATAAATAAATTAAGATATATAAATAAATTAAGATATATTAATAAATTAAGATATATAAATAAATTAAGATGTGTAAATAAATACAGATATATAAATAAATTAAGATATATAAATAAATTAAAATGTATAAATAATTTAAAATATATAAATAAATTAAGATATATAAATAAATTAAGATGTATAAATAAATTAAGATATATAAATAAATTAAGATATATAAATAAAGTAAGATATATAAATAAAGTAAGATATATAAATAAATTCAGGTGTGTAAATAAATTAAGATGTATAAATAAATTAAGATGTATAAATAAATTAAGATATATAAATAAATTAAGATATAAATAAATTAAGATATATAAATAAATGAACATATATAAATAAATTAAGATATAAAAATTAATTAAGATATATAAATAAATTCAGATATATAAATAAAGTAAGATATATAAATAAATTAAGATATATAAATAAATTAAAATGTATAAATAAATTAAGATATACAAATAAATTAAGATATATAAATAAATTAAGATATATAAATAAATTAAGATATATAAATAAATTAAGATATATAAATAAATGAAGATATATTAATAAATTAAGATATATAAATAAATTAAGATATATAAATAAATTAAGATATATAAATAAATTAAGATATATAAATAAATTAAGATATATAAATAAATTAAGATATATAAATAAATTCAGATATATAAATAAATAAAGATATATAAATAAATTAAGATATATAAATAAATTAAGATATATAAATAAATTAAGATATATAAATAAAGTAAGATATATAAAGAAATTAAGATATATAAATAAATTAAGATGTATAAATAAATTAAGATATATAAATAAATTCAGATATATAAATAAATTCAGATATATAAATAAATTAAGATGTATGAATTAATTAAGATATATAAATAAATTAAGATGTGCAAATAAATTAAGATATATAAATAAATTAAGATGTATAAATAAATTAAGATATATAAATAAATTAAGATATATGAATAAATTAAGATATATAAATAAATTAAGATGTATTAATAAATTAAGATATATAAATAAATTAAGATATATAAATAAATTAAGATGCATAGATGAATTAAGATATATAAATAAATTAAGATATATAAATAAATGAACATATATAAATAAATTAAGATATATGAATAAATTAAGATATATAAATAAATTAAGATATATAAATAAATTAAGATGTATAAATAAATTAAGATGTATAAATAAATGAAGATATATAAATAAATTAAGATATATAAATAAATTAAGATATATAAATAAATTAAGATATATAAATAAATTAAGATATATAAATAAATTAAGATATATAAATAAATTAAGATATATAAATAAATTAAGATATATAAATAAATTAAGATGTATAAATAAATTAAGATGTATATTTTTATCTAGACAAAGCGTCTCCAAGTAAAATGTTAAAGTCCCTCAATCACACGTCTCTCCTACAAATCTCTCGTTACGATCTTCTGTCAATTAAAATCAACTGAATTGCTCTACAATAAACCATAAGTTTTCCTCACTGCTCTGAACGACTGAATAACCCACATCATCTATAGAATTGCAAGAGCGGGATGATGAACAATTGACTCTGGAGGAAGAACTTTGTGTCATTATTACGGACGTACACTTGATAACGATAGAGAAGACTTACGCTACAAAATGCGCACACCTCAATAGCTTCTGAACCAGTGATTGACAACACAAACATCGCGCTTAAAAGACTTATTCCTTGTAACATATCCCTCGAGTAGCTGAACAAGAACATATTTTTTGCAGGACTATACATTGTCAGAAAAACACTCCCTCAATTTCAAAAGCAATGTGATTCCAGAGGAACAAACATTACAACACCATGGAAACCGAAACTCTAAACTCAGTTGAAGCTTGGACATATCCCAAAAAACGAAGGCAAGCTAGAAATACCAGAGTCAGGGATAGCATTTGGAATAATTAAGCGAAATTTGGATAAATTCCAGAAAAAATCAAAAAACCTGGAATAGACAGCTTATCTCATTTCTGGCTTAAACGACTAACAGTATTTCCTAATCATTGTTTCAATTACATGTAGTGTTCTAAAAGATGATGGAAGTGATCCCTGTTGACATCTATGCATTTCTGGGCACTTTTAAAAACGTTTGCAGATACTGGCTGTAGATCTCTGGTGATTCTCCTGATAGCGTTTGTAATGTTCACCTTTAGTTGGCCTAGATTGTGAGGATTATTTGCATAAGCTTTTTGTTTTAAAGTCCCCCAAAGATAAGAAAGCGCAAGATGACAAGTACTGGGAACGTGGTGGCCATAACTCTTTGTTTAATGTTCTCTCTTCCGTAACCATGTCATGAACTCGTTTCAGTAATAGGTGAGACGTGTAGTATGCAGCGCCATTTCGTTGGTAAAATAATTGCATTTTCTCTTCTGGTCTCAGTCGTTAAGCGAAATATTAGATAGATCGGACTACTTTTAAGTGGACCACTCTGCAGCATCTGCTGATGTTTTTAGGGAGGGCGCACCAGCATGGATAAATAAGTGTGATGCCACTCTCACTATGGCATGCAAGCATTCATGAACAGCTCTGTTCTGTAGTATATCTTGAAAAAGGACAAGTAGGATACAAGAGGAAGAGCTTAGCCATTAAGGAAAGATTGACAACTAATAAACCCTACCTCGAAGGGACAGCACAATCTAACATGATTTAGATTGATTATCAAAAGGCATATGAGAGCGTTACTACACACATGGATATTGGGATATCTTGACTTATATAAGATCCACCCTTCAATCAAGAAAACAATGACTGAACACATATAAACTTCCTCAATAATAAGAAAATATCAATCCTTGACGTGAAAACTCGACGAGGAATTTGCAAATGGTGCAGTTCATCTTCTTTGCTCTTTTGTCTGGCTAGAGATCTGTTAAATAATCAATTTAATAAAACATGGTATCTTAGAGAGTATCATGTGGCCAACAGTCCGTTTGCTGCTGGGGATGTAGGTATCGGGCATAATTAATTGATTTATTTTGATCTTGTTGGCATTCGCTTGCTCTATATCTCTTTAGTTAGAACTATTATAAAGATATCGAGAAAGGTAACGTCAGGAGTGCTGATAGTGGAAGTGTTTTTTTTTGTTTATTTGAGTGCACTGAATTCGAACTTTACATAAACAAGCTGTGCCCGAACGTATTTATTGTCAGCTGCGAAATTTCTCATAGATTAAGTAAATTAGCAAATTAAACAAATTAAGTAGAATGGTTTGATAAATTTTAAATGTTTTAAAGTATGATAGGTTTGATTTGTATAAACGAAATCATTTTGATACTGACACACAGAAAATTCTTTGGTCATCATATACAACTATGAAAAGTTCATGTGTCCATTTAACTATATAATTATAAAACTCTGATCAGATTGCTTGCTTCAGTGTTTAAACTGTACATTCGGTTTCTGACATCCGGTTTAAAAAAGTTCGTCTGCTTCCTATTTCATGGCCGCTCTTTTCAAGTTAAATATCCAAAGCCATTACTGTTATTAAAAGCATACCCAAGGTCAACAATAGTTGTGTTTAAACTTGTTTTAACGTGCTTTCATTACAAATAAATGTAATTTAACCACGTTGAGTTAATAAAAACAACTGATTTAAATATAAATGTACAATATATAACTACAATCATATTTATAACCATATTTACTGCTTTTAGTAGCGCTCATGTGGATTATGACGAATTCTTTTGCAGGCTTTACTTAAAAATTATTTTCTCTTTAAGTAGGAGGGAAGATAGAAACTTGGTTTTAGTAGTGTTTTAGTAGGGCCTCCTAAATTTTAATTAGTGCTTGCAGTAGTGATCTGGAGGCTTCCTGGGTTTTATTTTCTCATTCATCACTTAAAGAAAAATGTTTTCGCAAGACATAAAAGACAATATAATCTCAAAATCACTGTTTACTTTGCACATTTTTCATCTTACCCTTTAAAGGCCAATGCGTAGACTAGTACTATTTAAAAAAAAAAAAAAACGGGGGTCGCCAAATGCAAACCACCCTTTAAAAAGTTGTAAGTAAATAGATAAAAATAATGACGAGGGGGTGAAGGCCGATCAATTCTCAAAATGAAAAGTTGCAAAAATAAAGTAAGTAAATAATAATAATGGTATGTGAAACTGAACTCAATGCAATTTCGGTGTCAGGAAGTGTTGTGGAGCTTCCCCGGCATCTAACTACTGTGCCGAACGTCACCGGTGGTCGTAGAGGATCCACTTTTCATCACACCTCACAATCCACTCGAGAAATGGTCGTTTTTGTTGCGCAGAGTGGGCATAGAAAACAACTCGAAACGACGATTTTTTTTATTATCGTTCAATTCATGCGGCACTCATTTATCCAACTTTTTTGACTTTACCATTTGCTTTAAATGGCAATCAACTGATGAGTGAACGACCTCGGGCTCAACAGCTACTTCTCGTGTGGTTTTGCGAAGATCGGCTTCAATTAAGGCTTTCAAATGTTCGTTATCAACCGCAGTCGACCGGCCGCGACCAAGGCTCTCATAACCATTGCGGAATTTCTTGAACCACAGTTGTGCCACACGTTGTTTAGTGGTTCCTGGAAAAACGCATCATTTATATCACAAGCTGTCTCGACAGCTTTTCGGCCTGGTTTTAACTGGAACAAGAAAATCGTGCGGATTTGAAATTTGTCCATGCTGTCGAAAAGCCTACGAAAAATGAATGAAGAGATTGAGAACGGTAACGAATAATAGGATTTGATAGGACGTAGAAACACGCTTCAAATTGACATATAACATGCTTATGATTGGTTGGTTGGTTGGTTGGTTCGTTGGTTGGTTGGTTGGTTGGTTTTATTTTACGGCATATCAACCCTTTTCAATTTATTTAATGCCGAATCCAAAGATTTTGAAGAAAATGTTTTTGATAGAATATATTCGTTGTTTTCAAGTCGGTTTTTGTTTAACCCATAGTTGGGACCCTAACAGGTACTACCACTCCGGGTCAGAGTGGATCTGGGAGCAATGACAATTAAATGGTGGCTTCACACTCCCTAAAGCCCGCAAGCTGGGGCCTCACCACCGGATATAGTTTAAGGTCATATCCAGGACCAACATGCATATATATATATATATATATATATATATATATATATATATATATATATATATATATATATATATATCAATGAATTAATTCAGAAATCATATATAAAAGTAACATATGTGAGAAAACAATATTGTTTTTACATCAACCTAATATTAATGCATTCCACTTTTTGTATCACGCTTACACATCGATTGTGTCGCTTAATGTTTTATTTGATCCACTATTGCGCTCATATTCTGTTGTTAATTCTCACATCAGCATCTACCAGAGATGGCGCAGGGATTAACAAGTATAAAAAAATAAATTACATAAACACAAGTCCCGCCATATTTAGCAAATATTAGTTGAATCCTCAGTGTGATTGTTAAACCATCGACCCTCTATACGCTAAAGTTCAAAGTTACTTAGTTGCCTGCCGAGGTTAAGTTCGTCCGTTGACGCCAGCATATGTCAATGTACTCTCAGCCAAATTGTGTCAAAGTGGAAAATATCGTCAAGTGTCGCAAACCCAAGATTGTCTACTAACTATTCCCAACCACCGTAAACTATCGCATTGTCCTTATTCACTTGCCTCCCAAGGAAAGAACAAAAATACAAATTGTCTCAGTCATGAAGGATTTTTCCTCCACTAACCGAGAACAAAATATTAAAGTGTAGTATCAGAACAGATGGTGTTTATTTGCTCCCCCACTGAGCAAATTAGGCACAAGGCCGTTTTTAATGTGAGGCAAAAACCAGCTCCCCTAAAAGTAGACAAAAAGGGGGCACTCTGGTTACCAAAAATAATAATTGTCCCAGTATAGAGGGTTTCCCCTCCATTGACTGGTACAAATTATCTAAAGTGCAGTATCTGCCGGAACAGATGGTGTTTATTTGCTCCCCCACAGAGCAAATTAGGCACAAGGCCGTTTTTAATGTGAGGTAAAAACCAGCTCCCCTTAAAGTAGGCAAAAAGGGGGCACTCTGGTTACCAAAAATAATAATTGTCCCAGTATAGAGGGTTTCCCCTCCATTGACTGGTACAAATTATCTCAAGTGCAGTATCTGCCGGAACAGATGGTGTTTATTTGCTCCCCCACTGAGCAAATTAGGCACAAGGCCGTTTTTAATGTGAGGTAAAAACCAGCTCCCCTAAAAGGGGTCACTCTGGTTACCAAAAATAATAATTGTCCCAGTATAGAGGGTTTCCCCTCCATTGACTGGTACAAATTATCTTAAGTGCAGCATCTGCCGGAACAGATACTACACTTTGATCTTCGAAAGACACTTTGAACCTATCAAAAAAGACCAAGCAGTCATTAAAAACTACCCGGAAAATGGCTCTATGTATCCGGCCATTTTGTTTTCGTACACTAACACATCTTGATTAACAATTCAGTTTCCTTTTGTCTTTTTTTGTAAACAACCTCGTATCCATTGTCTTTCCACCAACCTTATTTCTTTTTAACTTGAATATGAGCGCAATAGTGGATCAAATAAAACATTTTTTAACTGCTTTTCTCTTTTCGGTTATATTTTTCCTCTTTTCTTCTTTTTTAATTCTCACACTGGGACGCCAATATTATCAGATTTATATTACTAATTTGTTCTGAAATTCAATGGTGTATTTTTTAAATATATATGCTTTTTATATTTTTTATCTTTTTATATGTGATTTCTGAATTAATTCATTGATATATATATATATATATATATATATATATATATATATATATATATATATATATATATATATATATACCAGCAAAAGTACCGGTCGTTGACTAGGTTCCAAAATAGCCTACAGAAAATGAACTCTGATTTATGAAAGTATGATAAGTTATGAAAAGGAATGGTTGTAAAGAGATAGTTCGAATTTGGGGATATCAAAACCAAAGCAAAATATGATGAAAGTAAAAATAAAATAGATAAACCCCATAACTTATTATGCCATACCTGTTCACACTGAAACACTTATCACAATAATCTGTGGATCTATATTAAAACACCGTGTTAAACTTTGTGACATATTTCCATTCTATGGAGGTCAGGCGCGGACTAACACCCCATAATTTTATTATACTATATTTCTTCAAATTTAAACATAATTATCAAACTGAAACATAATTATCAAAGTATACTTATGCAGATAGATATGAAAAGTCTTTATTAAAGTGTGTGCCTATTTCCATTTTATGAAGGCCAGGTGCGAACGCAGACTCCACAATTTTATTATACCATCCCTATTTAAGTTGAAACATACTTATCAAATATTCTTATGTACATCTATATCAAAAACATTTGTAAACGTTATTTTTTAAATTTTAAAACTTTTTATTTCCATACTCTGTGGACCAGGCGCGAATGCAGACCCCACAATTTTAATGAACCACCGTTCTACCAGATCCAACATACCCATTACTGTGTCTCGATACATCTTCTATCATTATATGTAATCAGTTTTTTTTAAATAGTCAACCATATAGGATCCTATTCGTGACCAGACGCACACACACATACACACAATACTGTAACTTAACGCATATATATATATATATATATATATATATATATATATATGTGTGTGTGTGTGTGTGTGTGTGTATATATATATATATATATATATATATATATATATATATATATATATATATGTGTGTGTGTGTGTGGGTGTGTGTGTGTTGGTCCTGGATATGACCTTAAACTATATCCAGTGGTGAGGCCCCAGCTTGCGGGTTTTATGAGTGTGGAGCACCACCCCTTTAATTTTTTTTTATCTTTTGGCCGCAACTGTACAAGACAGGTACAAGAGCGCCGTCACCTCGCGCTCTCTTCCTTATATTTACTAAATATAAAATACGGTTTCCTTTTTAATGTAAATCAACGTTGAACACTGGTTTGCTAATTCCATAGTATGCGTCGTCATCCATTAGACCACTTACGACTTCTTACCCAGTAAAAGTTAATAGACATCTAAGAACTGCTTGATTAACAGTTCTGCCGTTGTATAATTACCATGTAATTTTCTCAGTCAGCGATCGCACGTAATTGAATGATCACTGTTATGTACGAAATTGCAAGCAAGTACGGAAAATTGCTGCTTACTTTCAAGCTATGTAAAATAAGGGGGGAGGGGAAAGATGGAGGTCATCTCGATCAAATCCGTCGGGGAAAACAGAGGGTGTTGAATAGTATAAGACATTATCCGCTTTTATATACTAAGTCGTAATGGTTTGCTTCTTTTTTTTTTTTTTCTCGTATCGTTGCAAAACAATTATGAAATCGTCTATCATTAAGCGATTAGGTTCCGGTCAGTTTAACTACATTTTGATACTGGGAGAAAATTAAAACGCGGAATATAAAATTAATTAAGCGTGTTGCTTATAAAGTACGAATTGCTGGATGTTTACTCCTATAATAAAATGCAAAAACAAAATAAACGAATAAAAACATAAAATACACTGTTTATCTGATTGAAACGCAATGTGTAATGGTGTTGTTGTTTTACTGTGACGACAAAGGAATAATTATAATATATTTACGATAGACGATTGAATTGAAAATGACTGTTGCTATTTTATCAATGGAGTTAGGGCTCCCTCAGTCTTTGACAGACTATGGTAACCAACGAAGGGGTGTCTGCGCGTGATAGTCTTATAGGCAGGAGATGCGCCAACTCCAACCACAACTCTCCTGAATCGACATTGTTAAATATCAGTGGCAATTGAAGTGTGTGTACAAGACCACTGGAAACAAATGCCGAGATAAGCGGAGAGCACATACAGCGCCTGGATTTACCGAATAGTCATCCATCTGGTACAAACCAGGTTCAACATTGCTTAACTTTGGTGATCTGACAAGAACCGGTGTGTCAACGCGATTATTCCGATATATATATATATATATATATATTTATGTATATATATATATATATATATATATATATATATATATATATATATATATATATATATATATATATATATATATATATATATAAAGTATCATCGTGTTTTGATCAATAAAAAGCTTCCTTTCGCTTTGGAATTATTAATTTTTGTTTGTCTTTCAGTTTTATTAATTTTTAAAAATAGTCTACAAATATTTTTTGGGGGATTTTCTGACTACAGGTATATAATCTTGTTTCGTGCGATGCTTAAACCAGATAGTTTTTAGCTTCGCTATATCTATGAATTTGCTTACATATTTCGTTGCTCTGAAGAGAAAAATGCTGCATTCTTTGAAACTTCGTCATTTTTTATTTATGTTTTTTAATTTATGATCTTATATATATATATATATATATATATATATATATATATATATATATATATATACACATATATATATATATATATATATATTATTCGGAGATTGGAAAAGGTAAAAAATTATATAGCCAAACTAAAAATTCTGTACCTTTTACAAGAACATGCTGCCTAAATATAGCTGATATATATATATATATATATATATATATATATATATATATATATATATGTATGTGTGTGTACGTAGATATATATATATGCATATATATGCATATATATGTATTTATATGTGCATATATATGTATATATATGTATATATATATGTTATATGTATATGTATATATTTTTATATATATAGATATGTATATATGTATGTATATATATATATCTATGTCTATATGTATATATATGATATGTATATATATATATGTATATATATGTATGTATGCACATTATATGTATATATATATAAATATGTATATATATATTTATATAAATATCTATATATATGTATATATGCATATATGTATTTATATAAATATGTATATATATGTGTGTATATATATTTATGTATATATATGTGTGTGTGTGTGTGCGTGTATGTGTATATATATATATATATATATATGTAATTCAATAATTTTATATATATATATTGATATATATATATGTAATTCAATAATTTTAAATGTCGTTAAATGGGTAAATTTAAAATCAATAAAATTAAGACAATAAATACGCAGTATATGGGATGGTTATTGATCATCCCTCTTTAAAAACCCCGCTAAATCTATTTTTCATATATATATATATACCCGAAAGTATCCTGTACCTCTATAACGCCACCATTCGCCCATGTATGGAGTATTGCTGCCACATCTGGGCTGGTGCATCTTCTACTAGTCTCTCGCTTCTTGACAAGGTTCAAAAGAGAGTCGCAAACCTGATAGGCCCTGAACTGGCATCTAAGCTTCAGCCTCTGTCCCATCGACGAAATGTTGCATCCCTCTGCCTTTTCTACAAGTATTTTAGTGGTGAATGCTCTGACGAACTGCAATCACTTGTGCCCCCACGACGTGTGCACCCTCGACAAACCCGACAGGCTGCTAAATCCCACCCCCACACTGTAGAGATCCCTAGATGTAAAAGATATTTTTACTCCAATTGTTTCTTCCCAGAACCGCTAGACTCTGGAATTCCATTCCAGGTCCATGCTTCCCCAACAGTACTGACGTGCAGAAGTTCAAGTGTAACGTGAACCGACACCTTGCTGCCCAAATCCCTACATAGTACCCCAGTAGTTGTTGCCCCTGATAGTAGCCCCCTACACCAAAGTGGCAATTTGCCTTGTTTGGGGTGAAAATGTAATAAAAATACACACATATATATATATATATATATATATATATATATATATATATATATATATATATATATATCTGGAATTAAATAGTTAATCTACAAAAAATATACCAATTATTTTACTCTTTTTAGATTTATTGTATATTTTATTCCGTTGATGTAATTGTGCGTGAATTCCGTTTCGATTACAAACATGTTTAGATGATATGTGCTCATTGATAAAACGTGTTAAACGAAGAACTGATCACGATTTTCAATTGTTCACATTTTATATCTTTAATAGCATATAAGTTTCCGGGAGTTTTACATATTTCTATATTTTTTAGTATTGTTATGACTTTAATAGAAAAGGCCGTATAATATACACCAGAAGGTTACCGGGAAATTATATATCCTTATCACTCTAAAACACGAGTCACTACATTTTTCCACGCCGATTTAAATGCGCGAAATTTCCATATGTTTGCCAGCGGCAACAGAGACATCCATGACCTTTTCTGTTTTCTCCATTTTATGATTTACGTTCTTTAATGGCCAAGATGTATGTCAAGTACCGATGTTCCAATTGTCGATCTATTGAGACGAAAGAAAAGAAAACTGTTTATGAAACGCCATATGTATAGCTACTTTCAAATGGGCGCTTGGATTAGTGAAAAAGAACACAAGTACATTCGCACTGAAATTATTCTTGCAACTGAAACGAACGTGTTTATCATGGAGCATCTAATATACAAACGGTAATATGGGCGAGAGCGTTTGTGTATGACCGTAAAAGGCTTTTTTCGCGTCGATTTGATTTCGCGGTAAGTTTTCGCATACTTGCCAGACTGACTACAACTTGGATGTTTCAAGTCCAACATATACAAATTCCTTACAAACCGCCCTCTAAGTAAGATAGTCTATCAAATGTCCAGTACTAATGATTACTACACTACTATCTCATTGATTACTGTACACGCAATAACCCTTATCTCAGAGTGGCCTCCAGGCCTTGATAAGTGGTGACCTCCATGTAAAAAAAAAAAAAAAATCGTAATATCTCAGATTCGCAAACGGATATCGTCTCTGTCTTTTTTTGTGTTTGACCAAGTTAAACAAACTTACTACCGTAGCGTCGTCTCGGGTGTTTGTTTAGATTTTTCGTATAAAGCGAAACTGCTTGAAAAGGCGGCAAAGCATTTAAATCATTGTATTTTCGATTGACTATGTTTAAATTCGACGCACGCAACGTCTGCTTGACCGACATCGGCTAACACGTACGGTTTTTTTTTTTCAATCTCTTGCCCTCCTTCACGTTACGACACGAGCCTCTCTGCCTACCACCAGTTTTTTTATTTATTTTTTAACCTCACCCTTTTCCCCACTTCGGGCTACGAGTTCCAGCCTACTACCACTTTTTAACACCTCTCACCACCCTGTTGTTTCTCTCTCTCCTCCACGGGCTGATTTTTATTCCCACCCTTCATATACCACCGCAACACACTCAGGCAACGCCGGGTACCCCCGCTCGTATATGTTAAGAGTGAAAGTTTTTATTTCGCTTTTAATTTACTAATTAGCCATTTCGATGAAGCAGTAATATGAGGAGGAGTGTTGATTGGTTAGATAGCAGTGATAGGGCGATTCCAATATTTTTGCCGATTCCGATACAATTACCGATTCCGTACTAAATTGCCGATTCCGATACAATTACCGATTCCGAAATATATTATTTATAAATCTCTAAATACTAAACTATAAAAGCGTTATTTTGTCGCGATTACTGTAAAACACATCTTAAATGTGCATGCATTTCCTCAAAAAACACTTATGAAGGGATGATCTTGAGATTTTAGTTTTATTGAAAGTTTAAATCAATAAATATTTATTATATTATTATTACTACAAACAGTGGAAGATGTTTTATAAACACAAAATCAAATAAACTTGATAATTAAAGGAATCGGTTTGGGCATCGGAAACTAGGCTAAATTTTTCTCGAGTCCGATACCGATACCGATACCACAAAAAGCTCCGATTTTTTCCGATTCACGATTTCGATTAATCCTCCCATCACTATTAGATAGATTAAGAGATGCATGATGATGAACACATTTACGGGGACTGCAAATCTTCACAGACCACTTATAAACAAAAAAGGACATAATAAGTTATATCACCTTTTTCAGCATTTTCGGTTAACAAGATATAAATTTACTTTCTGCGGCGTATGTGCGCGTCAAAGTACAATAGCGTATGTGGCCGTCAAAGTACAACAGCGAATGTGGCCGTCAAAGTACAATATCTTATATGACCGTCAAAGTACAACAGCGAATGTGGCCGTCAAAGTACAATAGCTTATATGGCCGCCAAAGTACAACAGCTTATGTGACCGTCAAAATACAATAGCTTATATTGCCGTCAAAGTACAACAGCGTATGTGACCGTCAAAGTACAACAGCTTATATGGCCGTCAAAGTACAACAGCGTATGTGACCGTCAAAGTACAATAGCTTATATGGCCGTCAAAGTACAACAGCTTATGTGACCGTCAAAGTACAACAGCTTATATGGCCGTCAAAGTACAACAGCGTATATGACCGTTACAGTACAATAGCTTATATGGCCGTCAATGTACAACAGCGTATGTGACCGTCAAAGTACAACAGTTTATATGGCCGTCAATGTACAACAGCTTATGTGACCGTCAAAGTACAACAGCTTATATGGCCGTCAAAGTACAACAGCGTATGTGGCCGTCAAAGTACAACATCGTATGTGACCGTTAAAGTACAACATCGTATGAGGGCGTCAAAGCACAACAGCTTATGTGGCCGTCAAAGTAAAACAGCGTATGTGGCCGTCAAAGTACAACAGCTTATGTGGCCGTCAAAGTAAAATAGCGTATGTGGCCGTCAAAGTAAAACAGCGTATGTGACCGTCAAAGTAAAACAGCATATGTGGCCGTCAAAGTACAACAGCGTATGAGGGCGTCAAAGTAAAACAGCGTATGAGGGCGTCAAAGTAAAACAGCGTATGTGGCCGTCAAAGTAAAACAGCGTATGTGGCCGTCAAAGTACAACATCGTATGTGACCGTCAAAGTACAACAGCGTTTTCAGTCCGAAGCCAAAATAACGACGTACCTTCAGCTTCTTTCCATTTAAGTCAAATCTCTCTCTGTTTCCTTTATTCCAGTTCATTCTTGGCCTTTCCTTTCTAGGAACACATTTTTTTCATTATTCCATTTTCACCCCAAACAAGACACAATGCCATTTTGATGTACGGGGTTACTATCGGGGACATAAGTTGCGGGGGTACTATGCAGCGAGTTGACCATCGAGATGTCGGTTCACATTACACTTGAACTTTCGTCATGTCTATAGATTTGAAAAAGGAGGTATCCGGAAGGGAATTCAAAGTCTAGCGGTTCTGAGGAAGACATATTAGAGCTAAAAGCTTTCTTACATCTAGGGATCTCTACTGTGTAGGGGTCGGAATTAGCTGCTTCTTAGGTTCCTCAGGACTATTTACGTCGAGGGTGTACAAGGGCTTTGAGTTTGTCGGGGCGTTAGCCATTAAAATACTTGTAGAACAAGCAGAGAGAGGCAACATTTCGTGAATGGGGCAAAGGTTGAAGCTTAGATGACAGTTAAGGACCTATCAGGTTGGCGACTCTCTTTTGAACCTTGTCCACCAAATAATAATAGTCCTCTTTATATGGGCGAATGAGTGGCCTTGGTTGGCAATTCTCTCTGAGGTCATTCGTAAGGTGTGTCCGACCAGCATAGACGTTGTTTGCAGACGAGTGGCGATACTATGCATTCTTTCACTTATTTGTTCGTAATTCTATCGTTCCATTTGATCCCAAGAACCTCTAATCCTAATGACACTTTACAAAAAACAAAACAAAACCCCCCAGTTTACTTAATTTTAAAAAAAAAACTTATTCATTTTCCATGGGAAATATAAAATCCTCAAAATGTATATACTTAATAATGGCCGTCTTCAAGTCCAATGTAAACAAGTTCTTAATGAGCCGTTCCCCTTAAGTAATCCTATTTACCAAATTTATATTTCTAACGATTACTATAATATTGTCCTTTGGACGAGTGTACACTTTTTTATCCTTTTCCTCGAGTGGCGTCTGAACCTTGATACGTGGTGATTCCTTTGAAAAAGATACAGAAAAAGTATTTAAAAGCGGAGAATGGAAGATGCTTTCTTCTGTAAAAATATTTTATGTACTCATAGAATCCTATTTAAGTAATAATTTTCAACTAATTAAAAATGCTGTTTTCTTTTTCTCAATAAAACTGGTTTTTAATGAATTATAATAAAATAATTCGCACAATCTGAAAAGTTATTTTTTTTCTATTAAATTGTTTTGCTTGTTGGTAGTTTTGGAGTAAGGAGTAGAAGACAAATCAATTTTAACTGTTTTTTTTTAACCCCCACCATAAAGAAGGGTGGGCCTGTAAATTCACTCTAGTCCGTTCGCCAGATGTCTGCACTTTTCTCAATAAATACGCCTTTTCAAAATTTGCGCAAACATTAAATATGATATGAGTAAAAAAGAAACAGAACGGATTTTCCAGGAAAATTCCGGTTGAGACTTTTGTGCTTATTAAAAATTTGATGCCTTGGATTTTTATAAAACTTTCTGAAAAGTTGTAACTAACTGATTTCTATATAAGTTTGTTTATCCATACTTCGCGATAATTATTTGGGCGTACCCCAGGGGCTCTTTTAGGGCTAATAAGAATACTCCATTTTGGGGACCATATTTGTCCAATATTTTCTGTGTATGTCTATTAAGCAGTTTTGCATGGTGTTGAACTCAAATTTAAATATGTTAAGGCCTTGCGGACTTTGAGGACTAAATGGTGGAGTGCAAATGATGGACTTAGTCATTTTTTTTTTTTTTTTTGCATGGTGCAGAACTCAAATTTACATATGTTAAGGCCTAAAACTGTACCGTTTGTTCATTTTTCACCAGGATTTGATGTCATTTAGGGACATTTGGGGCTAAATGAGGAATTAGTCATTTTTTTATGCCTCGTTCACTGAGCACTCACGGGGCACCATGCATGCTTCACTTGTTTCATTGGGTTACAAGTTATTGTACGTGTACCTATTTTGTGTGTGTACTTACAGCATTATTTAGAAATGGGAACATATCATGGTGAAAGAGTAACACGTTAACGTTAAATTTATTTTCGGCAGCCTTGTAACTATTTTTTTTTTACAAGGCATCACCACATTACCAAGGCCAAGAGGCAACTCAAGGATAAAGGTTAAAGAGTGTACAGTAGAAATTGGACAATATAGTAATCATTAGTAATGAAAATTCGGTAAATTTGATAACTTATATGGAACGGCTCATCAAGAACTTATTTACGTTAGACTTGAACACAACCATATTGTAGTCAGCCGGAAAGCAGGAAAACGGAAGACAATTCCACAGGCGTGCAGTTCAAAAAAAGAAGCCTTGTTCATGGAATCTACGTTTAGGTTTAGGCACAGATACTGAGTGGGGGGAATTATTGATCGTGTTTTCAGCTAGGCGAGTGTTTCTTGTGAAAGTTTGTCGAGGGGGGAACCATAGACTGTGCTCAGTCTAACACTTTCCAGGAAAATAACGATACATCATAGACAAACTCGCAACATCTCTTCTGTGAGATAGAGGTTGCAGGGAAGAGAAAAGGAAATCCCCTACGAGGCTACGAAGTCTATTTTGAACTCTATCAAGGCAGGACAACTGTCGCTCTCCTTATTTTATGTTTTTAGTTCTCGCGTTCCCTGACTGATGTTCCTGACAATACGATAGATTTGCCCTTTGCGGGTAGGTATTTAGCAATTATATACTTATCGTTGGCGAGTTCTTGATCTTAAAGGAGTATAGTGTAGCTCCTAACATGGGGCTGCTTCATCCTCTGATACGATTTCCCTAACAATTCATTTACGATTAAAATTATCGACCGAATCTTTTTCGTAGAAAAGGAATATAAATAAAGTAAACCTGTTTAAAAGATAAAAATATGTGAATTTAAAAATAAAGAAAGAATTTTTGCGCATCTCCTGTGAAAACTGATCATAATCGTTAATCTAATTCATTTTTTAATTAAGTTACACTAATTAATCACTCGTGACATGGAGCAAAGTATTCTATGCTAGCAGGAAGATGCGACGCTGCCCGAGATTGAATAATGATCAATGAATATTTTATACTGCCATATATTTGTCATCAAAATGGGTGAGATCGCTAATTTTTCAATCAAATCGATGTATTGCCTACTCTAGTTGAGGACTCCTCGTGGTGCATCGTGGGGAAGCTTGACATGCCTTCTGAGATTGATTAGTCCACTATACAGTGTAGTATAGATTGCACTGCAGAGAACCTACTCTTCATTTTATGAAAAAATACTTTATATATAATGGCAAGAGATTAAGTTTAAAATATAAAAAAGTCAAGTATCAACGTGCAATTGTGCTCTAAGCAGTAAAACATTCACTTCGAACGCGCCCCTATCTTATCAAATAGACTATTGTTTATTTATATGTCGGGTCTTTTGGCTTCTGTGGTAATACAATTTCTCAAATGTCAAGTGATGTTAGGCTACATAAGATGCTAACTTTGACCAAATCATCTGTTCCTTCTTTTACTGGATTCTTTGTATTATCGATTATCGGTGCTTAGTGGAGACATTCCGATACAAACCTTGTCTAAAAACGCTGACAGGCGCATAAAGTACCTTCGTTTGACATTTGATAAAAATCGGCCCAGCTCTTTTGGAGTTCCTAGGAAACGAACTCACAGACACACAGGCACACAGACCAAGTTCCTTTCATCTATATATATAAGCGAAAATGTATGTATGCATGTATGTATGTATGTATGTATGTGGTCAGGTCATGTCATATGCTACTGGTACCATGTAATCCAGTACTACCTGCCTCATGGTCGGGTAACCGGCGACTAAACTGGTTTCCCCACCAGAGTTGTTTGGTGAGGAGGGCGGCTAGTCTCCCTGAAGGATTAAAAACAAGACCTTTCAAAGGTCGAATGAACCCTTTTGCGGGGTCAACGGCCAACTAGCACCGTGTATATTTGTGTGTATGTATATATGTGTTGCGGTGGAGAGGGCTCCCGTAAGCCGTAGTGAAGGCAACCTTTCTAGGAGAAGCAAATCTCTGATTTAAAAAATCATAAAGCGGGAGACCAGTACCCGCATTAAGCTGGCGTGCAGTTTGATTTGTTGCTGGCTATCTTGCTCTTGCTTGTTGCTGGATCTCAACATTTTGAACCGAGAGAGAGACTTAGCTGTCGTACAAAGCTAAGACTCTGTAACATCATCTGTGTATAGATACTCCCTCAGGCATTTGGGCTTATGGACTTTAAGTGTCTGAGGGAGTGGCACTCGTCTGACAAGATGTTGCAATCATCATGTATATATGTATGTATGTGGGTTCGCTTTTTCTGTATGTCTACAAAAGGCTTTTTTCAGAGAAGCGGTCGGTCGGTTCACAACTTTTTAAAACTTTTTATATCACATATAAATCGTATTATCTCAGAGTTAACAGCGATGGCCTGTTTATTTAATTTGCTCGATTTCGGGAAGATAAATATTCAACATTTGTCGATCGCCGCATGTCAGTTAGTCTTTTTCCTATAACATCTTGGGAAAAAATAAAAATTAAAAAAAGCGTTCCGCAGTAAATGAAATACTATCCGGCAGTCAAATTTGACCTCATTAACTCATTAAAACGGGTCCTGCCAAATCCAAGTAATTAAATAAATTCAAACGTGTTACCGTTAGCATCTCGCCGTGGGGCAATGGTTAACGTCGCACGTTTTTTTTTTTTCACACTTTAATTTACAACTTTGCCTCAACGGTTCGGGTTCGATCCTCATACTTACTTTTTTTTTACCCCACCCCCACCCCCGGAGTTTCCACACACACCTCCAAACACCCGGGCAATGCCGGGTACCCCTCGCTAGTATCATAGTAAATATGAAAAAAATAACGCAGAATTACCCCAAGTAGTAATCGATTACAAACTGTTTAAAAATAAATTGAGGTTTAACATATGCGTGTGTTTCAGCATATTAATGTTATTATTAGGTTGACATAAACGTTCTTACGTAATTTTTAATTTGGATTTCAGTTGGTGCATTTTCAAAAAGTTTTCGTTGACATTTATACGATTTAAAAGAGCGTTTCTCGCTCCATATAATCGTTTAAACTAGACTTGTTTTAAAACGACCATGTCTTCTTTCCAGAACGTTGAATATGAAATGGAAAAATAGCAAATTCGCACATTAAAAATTTTTTTTAATACAAGCAAGCCCGAAAAGCTGCTGAAATAGCTCGCGATATCAACGAAGCGTTTCTTCCAGCAACCAATAGGGTGGCATGATGTAGCCTTCACTTGAAACCACACCAAAAGCCATAACCGTAGCCGAAAACTTTGTTTTCATAACACTGGCCACGTCCATGTTATGGTTGGCATTTTGAGAGTGCTGGCAATTGTACTGTTGCCATAACTTGGATCAATTAAGAGCATGAGTTGTACCGCGGCGCATCTCCGAACTCGCTTCTTAAACATTGATACTTTCAGACATAATAGAAAGCTCGTATCGCACTTGGAATTTGTACACAAGTGGCCAACTAGTAGATAGTGTACAACAAAAATAACAAAAATCTGTTTTCATCAAAAGGAAATGGAATCATGTCGTCTTTTCTAGTGCAACAATATTATCGTCCTATCCTGTATACCCTGTAAACCACATTAGGACTATTGCAAGTAAAAAAGGCGTATTTGACGTTGGGGCTTGCAGATCAACACATCGTTGGTCTAAATTCGTTAACATAATTTGCATCTCGTGTTGGTACATATTTTGTTGCCTTGCGCCGCGAGCGAGTAATATATTTTCGCGGAGTTTAGTAGAAAATGGCTGTTCGTTAGCCGTTAAAAACTAATGAGTAGTCTGTTGTATATCCTGTTGAATATGAGGTTACGTATTGGAATAGCTTTTGGAGAGATTACATTATTGGTTTGCAATTGAAATGTAATACCATACAATTA